>NW_027139046.1:0-25148 GCF_035084215.1 Heptranchias perlo | reverse complement strand
CCTCCTCCCATTCCCCACACGCACATCACCTCCTCCCATTCCCCACACGCACATCACCTCCTCCCGTTCCCCACACACACTTCACCTCCTCCCAATCCCCACACTTCACCTCCTCCCATTCCCCACACGCACTTCACCTCCTCCCATTCCCCACACGCACTTCACCTCCTCCCATTCCCCACACGCACTTCACCTCCTCCCATTCCCCACACGCACTTCACCTCCTCCCATTCCCCACACGCACTTCACCTCCTCCCATTCCCCACACGCACTTCACCTCCTCCCATTCCCCACACATCACCTCCTCCCATTCCCCACACGCACTTCACCTCCTCCCGTTCCCCACACGCACATCACCTCCTCCCATTCCCCACACATCACCTCCTCCCATTCCCCACACGCACTTCACCTCCTCCCGTTCCCCACACGCACTTCACCTCCTCCCATTCCCCACACTTCACCTCCTCCCATTCCCCACACGCACTTCACCTCCTCCCATTCCCCACACGCACTTCACCTCCTCCCGTTCCCCACACGCACATCACCTCCTCCCATTCCCCACACTTCACCTCCTCCCATTCCCCACACGCACTTCACCTCCTCCCATTCCCCACAAACACTTCACCTCATCCCATTCCCCACACGCAGATCACCTCCTCCCATTCCCCACACGCACTTCACCTCCTCCCAATCCCCACACACACTTCACCTCCTCCCATTCCCCACACACACTTCACCTCCTCCCATTCCCCACACACACTTCACCTCCTCCCATTCCCCACACGCACTTCACCTCCTCCCATTCCCCACACACACATCACCTCCTCCCATTCCCCACACTTCACCTCCTCCCATTCCCCACACTTCACCTCCTCCCGTTCCCCACACACACTTCACCTCCTCCCGTTCCCCACACGCACATCACCTCCTCCCATTCCCCACACGCACATCACCTCCTCCCATTCCCCACACGCACATCACCTCCTCCCGTTCCCCACACGCACATCACCTCCTCCCGTTCCCCACACACACTTCACCTCCTCCCATTCCCCACACTTCACCTCCTCCCGTTCCCCACACTTCACCTCCTCCCATTCCCCACACTTCACCTCCTCCCATTCCCCACACTTCACCTCCTCCCATTCCCCACACTTCACCTTCTCCCATTCCCCACACTTCACCTCCTCCCATTCCCCACAAACACTTCACCTCCTCCCATTCCCCACACGCACATGACCTCCTCCCGTTCCCCACACGCACATCACCTCCTCCCATTCCCCACACGCACTTCACCTCCTCCCATTCCCCACACGCACTTCACCTCCTCCCATTCCCCACAAACACTTCACCTCCTCCCATTCCCCACAAACACTTCACCTCCTCCCGTTCCCCACACTTCACCTCCTCCCGTTCCCCACACTTCACCTCCTCCCGTTCCCCACACTTCACCTCCTCCCGTTCCCCACACGCACTTCACCTCCTCCCATTCCCCACACACACTTCACCTCCTCCCGTTCCCCACACTTCACCTCCTCCCGTTCCCCACACGCACATCACCTCCTCCCATTCCCCACAAACACTTCACCTCCTCCCATTCCCCACACGCACATGACCTCCTCCCGTTCCCCACACGCACATCACCTCCTCCCATTCCCCACACGCACATCACCTCCTCCCATTCCCCACAAACACTTCACCTCCTCCCATTCCCCACACGCACATGACCTCCTCCCGTTCCCCACACGCACATCACCTCCTCCCATTCCCCACACGCACTTCACCTCCTCCCGTTCCCCACACGCACTTCACCTCCTCCCGATCCCCACACGCACTTCACCTCCTCCCATTCCCCACACGCACTTCACCTCCTCCCGTTCCCCACACGCACTTCACCTCCTCCCATTCCCCACACGCACTTCACCTCCTCCCATTCCCCACACGCACTTCACCTCCTCCCATTCCCCACACGCACTTCACCTCCTCCCGTTCCCCACACGCACATCACCTCCTCCCATTCCCCACACGCACTTCACCTCCTCCCATTCCCCACACGCACTTCACCTCCTCCCGTTCCCCACACACACTTCACCTCCTCCCATTCCCCACACGCACATCACCTCCTCCCATTCCCCACACGCACTTCACCTCCTCCCGTTCCCCACACGCACTTCACCTCCTCCCGTTCCCCACACACAGTTCACCTCCTCCCATTCCCCACAAACACTTCACCTCCTCCCATTCCCCACAAACACTTCACCTCCTCCCATTCCCCACACACACTTCACCTCCTCCCGTTCCCCACACGCACTTCACCTCCTCCCGTTCCCCACACGCACTTCACCTCCTCCCGTTCCCCGCACGCACTTCACCTCCTCCCGTTCCCCACACTTCACCTCCTCCCGTTCCCCACACTTCACCTCCTCCCGTTCCCCACACTTCACCTCCTCCCGTTCCCCACAAACACTTCACCTCCTCCCATTCCCCTCACGCACATCACCTCCTCCCGTTCCCCACACGCACATCACCTCCTCCCATTCCCCACACGCACATCACCTCCTCCCATTCCCCACACGCACATCACCTCCTCCCATTCCCCACACGCACTTCACCTCCTCCCATTCCCCACACGCACATCACCTCCTCCCATTCCCCACACACACTTCACCTCCTCCCATTCCCCACACACACTTCACCTCCTCCCATTCCCCACAAACACTTCACCTCCTCCCGTTCCCCACACACACTTCACCTCCTCCCAATCCCCACACGCACTTCACCTCCTCCCATTCCCCACACGCACATCACCTCCTCCCATTCCCCACACACACTTCACCTCCTCCCATTCCCCACACGCACTTCACCTCCTCCCATTCCCCTCACGCACATCACCTCCTCCCGTTCCCCACACGCACTTCACCTCCTCCCATTCCCCACACGCACATCACCTCCTCCCGTTCCCCACACGCACATCACCTCCTCCCATTCCCCACACGCACATCACCTCCTCCCCTTCCCCACACGCACATCACCTCCTCCCATTCCCCACACGCACATCACCTCCTCCCATTCCCCACACGCACTTCACCTCCTCCCATTCCCCACACACACATCACCTCCTCCCATTCCCCACACGGACATCACCTCCTCCCATTCCCCACACGCACATCACCTCCTCCCATTCCCCACACACACATCACCTCCTCCCATTCCCCACACGGACATCACCTCCTCCCATTCCCCACACACACTTCACCTCCTCCCATTCCCCACAAACACTTCACCTCCTCCCGTTCCCCACACGCACTTCACCTCCTCCCATTCCCCACACGCACTTCACCTCCTCCCATTCCCCACACGCACTTCACCTCCTCCCATTCCCCACAAACACTTCACCTCCTCCCGTTCCCCACACGCACTTCACCTCCTCCCATTCCCCACAAACACTTCACCTCCTCCCGTTCCCCACACACACTTCACCTCCTCCCATTCCCCACACGCACATCACCTCCTCCCATTCCCCACACGCACTTCACCTCCTCCCATTCCCCACACACACTTCACCTCCTCCCATTCCCCACACGCACTTCACCTCCTCCCATTCCCCACAAACACTTCACCTCCTCCCGTTCCCCACACGCACATCACCTCCTCCCATTCCCCACACTTCACCTCCTCCCAATCCCCACACTTCACCTCCTCCCATTCCCCACACACACTTCACCTCCTCCCATTCCCCACACTTCACCTCCTCCCAATCCCCACACTTCACCTCCTCCCATTCCCCACACACACATCACCTCCTCCCGTTCCCCACACGCACTTCACCTCCTCCCATTCCCCACACATCACCTCCTCCCATTCCCCACACGCACTTCACCTCCTCCCATTCCCCACACACACTTCACCTCCTCCCATTCCCCACACACACTTCACCTCCTCCCGTTCCCCACACGCACTTCACCTCCTCCCATTCCCCACACTTCACCTCCTCCCATTCCCCACACGCACATCACCTCCTCCCATTCCCCGCACATCACCTCCTCCCATTCCCCACACTTCACCTCCTCCCATTCCCCACACGCACTTCACCTCCTCCCATTCCCCACAAACACTTCACCTCCTCCCATTCCCCACACGCACTTCACCTCCTCCCATTCCCCACACTTCACCTCCTCCCATTCCCCACACACACTTCACCTCCTCCCATTCCCCACACGCACATCACCTCCTCCCATTCCCCACACATCACCTCCTCCCATTCCCCACACGCACTTCACCTCCTCCCGTTCCCCACACGCACATCACCTCCTCCCATTCCCCACACATCACCTCCTCCCATTCCCCACACGCACTTCACCTCCTCCCGTTCCCCACACGCACATCACCTCCTCCCATTCCCCACACATCACCTCCTCCCATTCCCCACACGCACTTCGCCTCCTCCCGTTCCCCACACGCACATCACCTCCTCCCATTCCCCACACTTCACCTCCTCCCATTCCCCACACGCACATCACCTCCTCCCATTCCCCACACGCACATCACCTCCTCCCATTCCCCACACGCACTTCACCTCCTCCCATTCCCCACACATCACCTCCTCCCATTCCCCACACTTCACCTCCTCCCGTTCCCCACACGCACTTCACCTCCTCCCATTCCCCACACGCACATCACCTCCTCCCATTCCCCACACGCACTTCACCTCCTCCCGTTCCCCACACGCACTTCACCTCCTCCCATTCCCCACACGCACTTCACCTCCTCCCGTTCCCCACACGCACTTCACCTCCTCCCGTTCCCCACACGCACTTCACCTCCTCCCATTCCGCACACGCACTTCACCTCCTCCCGTTCCCCACACACACTTCACCTCCTCCCGTTCCCCACACGCACTTCACCTCCTCCCGTTCCCCACACACACATCACCTCCTCCCATTCCCCACACGCACTTCACCTCCTCCCGTTCACCACACACACATCACCTCCTCCCAATCCCCACACTTCACCTCCTCCCATTCCCCACACGCACTTCACCTCCTCCCGTTCCCCACACACACATCACCTCCTCCCAATCCCCACACTTCACCTCCTCCCGTTCCCCACACTTCACCTCCTCCCGTTCCCCACACACACTTCACCTCCTCCCGTTCCCCACACACACTTCACCTCCTCCCGTTCCCCACACTTCACCTCCTCCCGTTCCCCACACACACTTCACCTCCTCCCATTCCCCACACTTCACCTCCTCCCGTTCCCCACACTTCACCTCCTCCCGTTCCCCACACTTCACCTCCTCCCGTTCCCCACACGCACTTCACCTCCTCCCATTCCCCACACGCACTTCACCTCCTCCCATTCCCCACACTTCACCTCCTCCCGTTCCCCACACGCACTTCACCTCCTCCCATTCCCCACACTTCACCTCCTCCCGTTCCCCACACACACTTCACCTCCTCCCGTTCCCCACACACACTTCACCTCCTCCCATTCCCCACACTTCACCTCCTCCCGTTCCCCACACGCACTTCACCTCCTCCCATTCCCCACACTTCACCTCCTCCCATTCCCCACACGCACATCACCTCCTCCCATTCCCCACACGCACTTCACCACCTCCCATTCCCCACACTTCACCTCCTCCCATTCCCCACACTTCACCTCCTCCCGTTCCCCACACGCACTTCACCTCCTCCCATTCCCCACACTTCACCTCCTCCCATTCCCCACACGCACATCACCTCCTCCCATTCCCCACACGCACTTCACCTCCTCCCGTTCCCCACACGCACTTCACCTCCTCCCGTTCCCCACACGCACTTCACCTCCTCCCGTTCCCCACACGCACTTCACCTCCTCCCGTTCCCCACACGCACTTCACCTCCTCCCGTTCCCCACACGCACTTCACCTCCTCCCATTCCCCACACACACTTCACCTCCTCCCATTCCCCACACTTCACCTCCTCCCGTTCCCCACACGCACTTCACCTCCTCCCGTTCCCCACACACACTTCACCTCCTCCCGATCCCCACACACACTTCACCTCCTCCCATTCCCCACACACACTTCACCTCCTCCCATTCCCCACACTTCACCTCCTCCCGTTCCCCACACACACATCACCTCCTCCCAATCCCCACACTTCACCTCCTCCCGTTCCCCACACTTCACCTCCTCCCGTTCCCCACACTTCACCTCCTCCCGTTCCCCACACACACTTCACCTCCTCCCGTTCCCCACACACACTTCACCTCCTCCCGTTCCCCACACACACTTCACCTCCTCCCATTCCCCACACTTCACCTCCTCCCGTTCCCCACACACACATCACCTCCTCCCAATCCCCACACTTCACCTCCTCCCGTTCCCCACACTTCACCTCCTCCCGTTCCCCACACACACTTCACCTCCTCCCGTTCCCCACACGCACTTCACCTCCTCCCGTTCCCCACACTTCACCTCCTCCCGTTCCCCACACGCACTTCACCTCCTCCCGTTCCCCACACTTCACCTCCTCCCGTTCCCCACACTTCACCTCCTCCCGTTCCCCACACTTCACCTCCTCCCGTTCCCCACACTTCACCTCCTCCCGTTCCCCACACTTCACCTCCTCCCGTTCCCCACACTTCACCTCCTCCCGTTCCCCACACGCACTTCACCTCCTCCCATTCCCCACACGCACTTCACCTCCTCCCATTCCCCACACTTCACCTCCTCCCGTTCCCCACACGCACTTCACCTCCTCCCGTTCCCCACACTTCACCTCCTCCCGTTCCCCACACGCACTTCACCTCCTCCCGTTCCCCACACACACTTCACCTCCTCCCGTTCCCCACACACACTTCACCTCCTCCCATTCCCCACACTTCACCTCCTCCCGTTCCCCACACGCACTTCACCTCCTCCCATTCCCCACACTTCACCTCCTCCCATTCCCCACACGCACATCACCTCCTCCCATTCCCCACACGCACTTCACCACCTCCCATTCCCCACACGCACTTCACCTCCTCCCGTTCCCCACACGCACTTCACCTCCTCCCGTTCCCCACACGCACTTCACCTCCTCCCGTTCCCCACACGCACTTCACCTCCTCCCATTCCCCACAAACACTTCACCTCCTCCCATTCCCCACACGCACTTCACCTCCTCCCGTTCCCCACACGCACTTCACCTCCTCCCGTTCCCCACACGCACTTCACCTCCTCCCGTTCCCCACACACACTTCACCTCCTCCCATTCCCCACACACACTTCACCTCCTCCCATTCCCCACACTTCACCTCCTCCCGTTCCCCACACGCACTTCACCTCCTCCCGTTCCCCACACACACTTCACCTCCTCCCGATCCCCACACACACTTCACCTCCTCCCATTCCCCACACACACTTCACCTCCTCCCATTCCCCACACTTCACCTCCTCCCGTTCCCCACACGCACTTCACCTCCTCCCATTCCCCACACGCACTTCACCTCCTCCCATTCCCCACACGCACTTCACCTCCTCCCGATCCCCACACACACTTCACCTCCTCCCGTTCCCCACACACACTTCACCTCCTCCCATTCCCCACACACACTTCACCTCCTCCCATTCCCCACACGCACTTCACCTCCTCCCATTCCCCACACGCACTTCACCTCCTCCCGATCCCCACACACACTTCACCTCCTCCCATTCCCCACACGCACTTCACCTCCTCCCATTCCCCACACGCACTTCACCTCCTCCCGATCCCCACACACACTTCACCTCCTCCCATTCCCCACACACACTTCACCTCCTCCCATTCCCCACACACACTTCACCTCCTCCCATTCCCCACACACACTTCACCTCCTCCCATTCCCCACACGCACATCACCTCCTCCCATTCCCCACACGCACTTCACCTCCTCCCGTTGGCCACACGCACTTCACCTCCTCCCATTCCCCACACTTCACCTCCTCCCATTCCCCACACTTCACCTCCTCCCAATCCCCACACTTCACCTCCTCCCATTCCCCACACGCTCTTCACCTCCTCGCAATCCCCACACGCACTTCACCTCCTCCCATTCCCCACACGCACTTCACCTCCTCCCAATCCCCACACTTCACCTCCTCCCATTCCCCACACGCACTTCACCTCCTACCAATCCCCACACTTCACCTCCTCCCATTCCCCACACGCACTTCACCTCCTCCCATTCCCCACACACACTTCACCTCCTCCCATTCCCCACACGCACATCACCTCCTCCCATTCCCCACACGCACTTCACCTCCTCCCGTTCCCCACACGCACTTCACCTCCTCCCATTCCCCACACGCACTTCACCTCCTCCCATTCCCCTCACGCACATCACCTCCTCCCGTTCCCCACACGCACTTCACCTCCTCCCATTCCCCACACGCACATCACCTCCTCCCGTTCCCCACACGCACATCACCTCCTCCCGTTCCCCACACGCACTTCACCTCCTCCCATTCCCCACACGCACTTCACCTCCTCCCATTCCCCACACGCACATCACCTCCTCCCATTCCCCACACGCACATCACCTCCTCCCATTCCCCACACGCACTTCACCTCCTCCCATTCCCCACACGCACATCACCTCCTCCCATTCCCCACACACACTTCACCTCCTCCCATTCCCCACACACACTTCACCTCCTCCCATTCCCCACAAACACTTCACCTCCTCCCGTTCCCCACACACACTTCACCTCCTCCCAATCCCCACACACACATCACCTCCTCCCATTCCCCACACGGACATCACCTCCTCCCATTCCCCACACGCACTTCACCTCCTCCCATTCCCCACACGCACTTCACCTCCTCCCATTCCCCACACGCACTTCACCTCCTCCCATTCCCCACAAACACTTCACCTCCTCCCGTTCCCCACACGCACTTCACCTCCTCCCATTCCCCACAAACACTTCACCTCCTCCCGTTCCCCACACACACTTCACCTCCTCCCATTCCCCACACGCACATCACCTCCTCCCATTCCCCACACGCACTTCACCTTCTCCCATTCCCCACACGCACTTCACCTCCTCCCATTCCCCACACACACTTCACCTCCTCCCATTCCCCACACGCACTTCACCTCCTCCCATTCCCCACAAACACTTCACCTCCTCCCGTTCCCCACACGCACATCACCTCCTCCCATTCCCCACACTTCACCTCCTCCCAATCCCCACACTTCACCTCCTCCCATTCCCCACACACACTTCACCTCCTCCCGTTCCCCACACGCACTTCACCTCCTCCCATTCCCCACACATCACCTCCTCCCATTCCCCACACGCACTTCACCTCCTCCCATTCCCCACACACACTTCACCTGCTCCCATTCCCCACACACACTTCACCTCCTCCCGTTCCCCACACGCACTTCACCTCCTCCCATTCCCCACACTTCACCTCCTCCCATTCCCCACACGCACATCACCTCCTCCCATTCCCCGCACATCACCTCCTCCCATTCCCCACACTTCACCTCCTCCCATTCCCCACACGCACTTCACCTCCTCCCATTCCCCACAAACACTTCACCTCCTCCCATTCCCCACACGCACTTCACCTCCTCCCATTCCCCACACTTCACCTCCTCCCATTCCCCACACACACTTCACCTCCTCCCATTCCCCACACGCACATCACCTCCTCCCATTCCCCACACATCACCTCCTCCCATTCCCCACACGCACTTCACCTCCTCCCGTTCCCCACACGCACATCACCTCCTCCCATTCCCCACACATCACCTCCTCCCATTCCCCACACGCACTTCACCTCCTCCCGTTCCCCACACGCACATCACCTCCTCCCATTCCCCACACATCACCTCCTCCCATTCCCCACACGCACTTCGCCTCCTCCCGTTCCCCACACGCACATCACCTCCTCCCATTCCCCACACTTCACCTCCTCCCATTCCCCACACGCACATCACCTCCTCCCATTCCCCACACGCACATCACCTCCTCCCATTCCCCACACGCACTTCACCTCCTCCCATTCCCCACACGCACATCACCTCCTCCCATTCCCCACACATCACCTCCTCCCATTCCCCACACTTCACCTCCTCCCGTTCCCCACACTTCACCTCCTCCCGTTCCCCACACGCACTTCACCTCCTCCCATTCCCCACACGCACATCACCTCCTCCCATTCCCCACACGCACTTCACCTCCTCCCGTTCCCCACACGCACTTCACCTCCTCCCATTCCCCACGCGCACTTCACCTCCTCCCGTTCCCCACACTTCACCTCCTCCCATTCCCCACACGCACTTCACCTCCTCCCATTCCCCACACGCACTTCACCTCCTCCCGTTCCCCACACGCACTTCACCTCCTCCCGTTCCCCACACTTCACCTCCTCCCATTCCCCACACGCACTTCACCTCCTCCCGTTCCCCACACACACTTCACCTCCTCCCGTTCCCCACACGCACTTCACCTCCTCCCGTTCCCCACACACACATCACCTCCTCCCATTCCCCACACGCACTTCACCTCCTCCCGTTCCCCACACACACATCACCTCCTCCCAATCCCCACACTTCACCTCCTCCCATTCCCCACACGCACTTCACCTCCTCCCGTTCCCCACACACACATCACCTCCTCCCAATCCCCACACTTCACCTCCTCCCGTTCCCCACACTTCACCTCCTCCCGTTCCCCACACACACTTCACCTCCTCCCGTTCCCCACACGCACTTCACCTCCTCCCGTTCCCCACACGCACTTCACCTCCTCCCGTTCCCCACACTTCACCTCCTCCCGTTCCCCACACGCACTTCACCTCCTCCCGTTCCCCACACTTCACCTCCTCCCGTTCCCCACACTTCACCTCCTCCCGTTCCCCACACGCACTTCACCTCCTCCCATTCCCCACACGCACTTCACCTCCTCCCATTCCCCACACTTCACCTCCTCCCGTTCCCCACACGCACTTCACCTCCTCCCATTCCCCACACTTCACCTCCTCCCGTTCCCCACACGCACTGCACCTCCTCCCGTTCCCCACACACACTTCACCTCCTCCCGTTCCCCACACACACTTCACCTCCTCCCGTTCCCCACACACACTTCACCTCCTCCCATTCCCCACACTTCACCTCCTCCCGTTCCCCACACGCACTTCACCTCCTCCCATTCCCCACACTTCACCTCCTCCCATTCCCCACACGCACATCACCTCCTCCCATTCCCCACACGCACTTCACCACCTCCCATTCCCCACACGCACTTCACCTCCTCCCGTTCCCCACACGCACTTCACCTCCTCCCGTTCCCCACACGCACTTCACCTCCTCCCGTTCCCCACACGCACTTCACCTCCTCCCGTTCCCCACACGCACTTCACCTCCTCCCATTCCCCACAAACACTTCACCTCCTCCCATTCCCCACACGCACTTCACCTCCTCCCATTCCCCACACACACTTCACCTCCTCCCGTTCCCCACACGCACTTCACCTCCTCCCGTTCCCCACACACACTTCACCTCCTCCCGATCCCCACACACACTTCACCTCCTCCCATTCCCCACACACACTTCACCTCCTCCCATTCCCCACACTTCACCTCCTCCCGTTCCCCACACGCACTTCACCTCCTCCCATTCCCCACACGCACTTCACCTCCTCCCATTCCCCACACGCACTTCACCTCCTCCCGATCCCCACACACACTTCACCTCCTCCCGTTCCCCACACACACTTCACCTCCTCCCGTTCCCCACACACACTTCACCTCCTCCCATTCCCCACACGCACTTCACCTCCTCCCATTCCCCACACGCACTTCACCTCCTCCCGATCCCCACACACTTCACCTCCTCCCATTCCCCACACACACTTCACCTCCTCCCATTCCCCACACACACTTCACCTCCTCCCGTTCCCCACACGCACTTCACCTCCTCCCATTCCCCACACACACTTCACCTCCTCCCATTCCCCACACGCACATCACCTCCTCCCATTCCCCACACGCACTTCACCTCCTCCCGTTCCCCACACGCACTTCACCTCCTCCCATTCCCCACACTTCACCTCCTCCCATTCCCCACACTTCACCTCCTCCCAATCCCCACACTTCACCTCCTCCCATTCCCCACACGCTCTTCACCTCCTCGCAATCCCCACACGCACTTCACCTCCTCCCATTCCCCACACGCACTTCACCTCCTCCCAATCCCCACACTTCACCTCCTCCCATTCCCCACACGCACTTCACCTCCTACCAATCCCCACACTTCACCTCCTCCCATTCCCCACACGCACTTCACCTCCTCCCATTCCCCACACACACTTCACCTCCTCCCATTCCCCACACGCACATCACCTCCTCCCATTCCCCACACGCACTTCACCTCCTCCCGTTCCCCACACGCACTTCACCTCCTCCCATTCCCCACACTTCACCTCCTCCCATTCCCCACACTTCACCTCCTCCCAATCCCCACACTTCACCTCCTCCCATTCCCCACACGCACTTCACCTCCTCCCATTCCCCACACGCACTTCACCTCCTCCCATTCCCCACACGCACTTCACCTCCTCCCATTCCCCACACGCACTTCACCTCCTCCCATTCCCCACACTTCACCTCCTCCCATTCCCCACACGCACTTCACCTCCTACCAATCCCCACACTTCACCTCCTCCCATTCCCCACACACACTTCACCTCCTCCCATTCCCCACACGCACATCACCTCCTCCCATTCCCCACACGCACCTCACCTCCTCCCGTTCCCCACACGCACTTCACCTCCTCCCATTCCCCACACTTCACCTCCTCCCATTCCCCACACTTCACCTCCTCCCAATCCCCACACTTCACCTCCTCCCATTCCCCACACGCACTTCACCTCCTCCCATTCCCCACACACACTTCACCTCCTCCCGTTCCCCACACGCACTTCACCTCCTCCCATTCCCCACACACACTTCACCTCCTCCCATTCCCCACACGCACATCACCTCCTCCCGTTCCCCACACGCACTTCACCTCCTCCCGTTCCCCACACGCACTTCACCTCCTCCCATTCCCCACACTTCACCTCCTCCCATTCCCCACACTTCACCTCCTCCCATTCCCCACACGCACATCACCTCCTCCCATTCCCCACACGCACTTCACCTCCTCCCAATCCCCACACTTCACCTCCTCCCGTTCCCCACACGCACTTCACCTCCTCCCATTCCCCACACTTCACCTCCTCCCGTTCCCCACACGCACTTCACCTCCTCCCATTCCCCACACTTCACCTCCTCCCATTCCCCACACGCACATCACCTCCTCCCATTCCCCACACGCACTTCACCTCCTCCCATTCCCCACACGCACTTCACCTCCTCCCAATCCCCACACTTCACCTCCTCCCGTTCCCCACACGCACTTCACCTCCTCCCATTCCCCACACTTCACCTTCTCCCGTTCCCCACACACACTTCACCTCCTCCCATTCCCCACACTTCACCTCCTCCCGTTCCCCACACACACTTCACCTCCTCCCATTCCCCACACACACTTCACCTCCTCCCAATCCCCACACTTCACCTCCTCCCGTTCCCCACACACACTTCACCTCCTCCCATTCCCCACACTTCACCTCCTCCCGTTCCCCACACGCACTTCACCTCCTCCCGTTCCCCACACACACTTCACCTCCTCCCGTTCCCCACACGCACTTCACCTCCTCCCATTCCCCACACTTCACCTCCTCCCGTTCCCCACACGCACTTCACCTCCTCCCATTCCCCACACTTCACCTCCTCCCGTTCCCCTCACGCACTTCACCTCCTCCCTTTCCCCACACGCACTTCACCTCCTCCCATTCCCCACACTTCACCTCCTCCCATTCCCCTCACGCACTTCACCTCCTCCCGTTCCCCACACGCACTTCACCTCCTCCCATTCCCCACACACACTTCACCTCCTCCCATTCCCCACACACACTTCACCTCCTCCCATTCCCCACACGCACTTCACCTCCTCCCATTCCCCACACACACTTCACCTCCTCCCGTTCCCCACACGCACTTCACCTCCTCCCATTCCCCACACTTCACCTCCTCCCGTTCCCCACACGCACTTCACCTCCTCCCATTCCCCACACTTCACCTCCTCCCGTTCCCCTCACGCACTTCACCTCCTCCCTTTCCCCACTCGCACTTCACCTCCTCCCATTCCCCACACTTCACCTCCTCCCATTCCCCTCACGCACTTCACCTCCTCCCGTTCCCCACACGCACTTCACCTCCTCCCATTCCCCACACACACTTCACCTCCTCCCGTTCCCCACACACACTTCACCTCCTCCCAATCCCCACACACACTTCACCTCCTCCCAATCCCCACACACACTTCACCTCCTCCCAATCCCCACACACACTTCACCTCCTCCCGTTCCCCACACTTCACCTCCTCCCGTTCCCCACACTTCACCTCCTCCCGTTCCCCACACACACATCACCTCCTCCCGTTCCCCACACACACTTCACCTCCTCCCATTCCCCACACACACTTCACCTCCTCCCGTTCCCCACACACACTTCACCTCCTCCCATTCCCCACACGCACTTCACCTCCTCCCGTTCCCCACACTTCACCTCCTCCCATTCCCCACACGCACTTCACCTCCTCCCGTTCCCCACACGCACTTCACCTCCTCCCATTCCCCACACGCACTTCACCTCCTCCCATTCCCCACACACACATCACCTCCTCCCATTCCCCACACACACTTCACCTCCTCCCATTCCCCACACACACTTCACCTCCTCCCATTCCCCACACGCACTTCACCTCCTCCCGTTCCCCACACGCACTTCACCTCCTCCCGTTCCCCACACGCACTTCACCTCCTCCCGTTCCCCACACGCACTTCACCTCCTCCCATTCCCCACACGCACTTCACCTCCTCCCGTTCCCCACACGCACTTCACCTCCTCCCGTTCCCCACACTTCACCTCCTCCCGTTCCCCACACGCACTTCACCTCCTCCCGTTCCCCACACTTCACCTCCTCCCATTCCCCACACGCACTTCACCTCCTCCCGTTCCCCACACGCACTTCACCTCCTCCCATTCCCCACACGCAATTCACCTCCTCCCGTTCCCCACACACACATCACCTCCTCCCAATCCCCACACTTCACCTCCTCCCATTCCCCACACGCACTTCACCTCCTCCCGTTCCCCACACACACATCACCTCCTCCCAATCCCCACACTTCACCTCCTCCCGTTCCCCACACTTCACCTCCTCCCGTTCCCCACACGCACTTCACCTCCTCCCGTTCCCCACACGCACTTCACCTCCTCCCGTTCCCCACACGCACTTCACCTCCTCCCGTTCCCCACACGCACTTCACCTCCTCCCGTTCCCCACACGCACTTCACCTCCTCCCGTTCCCCACACGCACTTCACCTCCTCCCGTTCCCCACACACACTTCACCTCCTCCCATTCCCCACACACACTTCACCTCCTCCCATTCCCCACACTTCACCTCCTCCCGTTCCCCACACGCACTTCACCTCCTCCCGTTCCCCACACACACTTCACCTCCTCCCGATCCCCACACACACTTCACCTCCTCCCATTCCCCACACACACTTCACCTCCTCCCATTCCCCACACTTCACCTCCTCCCGTTCCCCACACGCACTTCACCTCCTCCCATTCCCCACACGCACTTCACCTCCTCCCATTCCCCACACGCACTTCACCTCCTCCCGATCCCCACACACACTTCACCTCCTCCCGTTCCCCACACACACTTCACCTCCTCCCATTCCCCACACACACTTCACCTCCTCCCATTCCCCACACGCACTTCACCTCCTCCCATTCCCCACACGCACTTCACCTCCTCCCGATCCCCACACACACTTCACCTCCTCCCATTCCCCACACGCACTTCACCTCCTCCCATTCCCCACACGCACTTCACCTCCTCCCGATCCCCACACACACTTCACCTCCTCCCATTCCCCACACACACTTCACCTCCTCCCATTCCCCACACACACTTCACCTCCTCCCGTTCCCCACACGCACTTCACCTCCTCCCATTCCCCACACACACTTCACCTCCTCCCATTCCCCACACGCACATCACCTCCTCCCATTCCCCACACGCACTTCACCTCCTCCCGTTCCCCACACGCACTTCACCTCCTCCCATTCCCCACACTTCACCTCCTCCCATTCCCCACACTTCACCTCCTCCCAATCCCCACACTTCACCTCCTCCCATTCCCCACACGCTCTTCACCTCCTCCCAATCCCCACACGCACTTCACCTCCTCCCATTCCCCACACTTCACCTCCTCCCATTCCCCACACGCACTTCACCTCCTCCCAATCCCCACACTTCACCTCCTACCATTCCCCACACGCACTTCACCTCCTCCCATTCCCCACACACACTTCACCTCCTCCCATTCCCCACACGCACATCACCTCCTCTCATTCCCCACACGCACTTCACCTCCTCCCGTTCCCCACACGCACTTCACCTCCTCCCATTCCCCACACTTCACCTCCTACCATTCCCCACACTTCACCTCCTCCCAATCACCACACTTCACCTCCTCCCATTCCCCACACACACTTCACCTCCTCCCGTTCCCCACACGCACTTCACCTCCTCCCATTCCCCACACACACTTCACCTCCTCCCATTCCCCACACGCACATCACCTCCTCCCATTCCCCACACGCACTTCACCTCCTCCCGTTCCCCACACGCACTTCACCTCCTCCCATTCCCCACACTTCACCTCCTCCCATTCCCCACACTTCACCTCCTCCCATTCCCCACACGCACATCACCTCCTCCCATTCCCCACACGCACTTCACCTCCTCCCAATCCCCACACTTCACCTCCTCCCGTTCCCCACACGCACTTCACCTCCTCCCGTTCCCCACACGCACATCACCTCCTCCCATTCCCCACACGCACTTCACCTCCTCCCAATCCCCACACTTCACCTCCTCCCGTTCCCCACACGCACTTCACCTCCTCCCATTCCCCACACGCACTTCACCTTCTCCCGTTCCCCACACACACTTCACCTCCTCCCGTTCCCCACACGCACTTCACCTCCTCCCATTCCCCACACTTCACCTCCTCCCGTTCCCCACACACACTTCACCTCCTCCCATTCCCCACACACACTTCACCTCCTCCCAATCCCCACACTTCACCTCCTCCCGTTCCCCACACACACTTCACCTCCTCCCATTCCCCACACTTCACCTCCTCCCGTTCCCCACACGCACTTCACCTCCTCCCATTCCCCACACACACTTCACCTCCTCCCGTTCCCCACACGCACTTCACCTCCTCCCATTCCCCACACTTCACCTCCTCCCGTTCCCCACACGCACTTCACCTCCTCCAATTCCCCACACTTCACCTCCTCCCGTTCCCCTCACGCACTTCACCTCCTCCCTTTCCCCACACGCACTTCACCTCCTCCCATTCCCCACACTTCACCTCCTCCCATTCCCCTCACGCACTTCACCTCCTCCCGTTCCCCACACGCACTTCACCTCCTCCCATTCCCCACACACACTTCACCTCCTCCCGTTCCCCACACACACTTCACCTCCTCCCATTCCCCACACGCACTTCACCTCCTCCCATTCCCCACACACACTTCACCTCCTCCCGTTCCCCACACGCACTTCACCTCCTCCCATTCCCCACACTTCACCTCCTCCCGTTCCCCACACGCACTTCACCTCCTCCCATTCCCCACACTTCACCTCCTCCCGTTCCCCTCACGCACTTCACCTCCTCCCTTTCCCCACACGCACTTCACCTCCTCCCATTCCCCACACTTCACCTCCTCCCATTCCCCTCACGCACTTCACCTCCTCCCGTTCCCCACACGCACTTCACCTCCTCCCATTCCCCACACACACTTCACCTCCTCCCGTTCCCCACACACACTTCACCTCCTCCCAATCCCCACACGCACTTCACCTCCTCCCAATCCCCACACACACTTCACCTCCTCCCGTTCCCCACACTTCACCTCCTCCCGTTCCCCACACTTCACCTCCTCCCGTTCCCCACACACACATCACCTCCTCCCGTTCCCCACACACACTTCACCTCCTCCCATTCCCCACACACACTTCACCTCCTCCCGTTCCCCACACACACTTCACCTCCTCCCATTCCCCACACGCACTTCACCTCCTCCCGTTCCCCACACTTCACCTCCTCCCATTCCCCACACGCACTTCACCTCCTCCCGTTCCCCACACGCACTTCACCTCCTCCCATTCCCCACACGCACTTCACCTCCTCCCATTCCCCACACACACATCACCTCCTCCCATTCCCCACACACACTTCACCTCCTCCCATTCCCCACACACACTTCACCTCCTCCCATTCCCCACACGCACTTCACCTCCTCCCGTTCCCCACACGCACTTCACCTCCTCCCGTTCCCCACACGCACTTCACCTCCTCCCGTTCCCCACACGCACTTCACCTCCTCCCGTTCCCCACACGCACTTCACCTCCTCCCATTCCCCACACGCACTTCACCTCCTCCCGTTCCCCACACGCACTTCACCTCCTCCCGTTCCCCACACGCACTTCACCTCCTCCCGTTCCCCACACTTCACCTCCTCCCGTTCCCCACACGCACTTCACCTCCTCCCGTTCCCCACACGCACTTCACCTCCTCCCGTTCCCCACACTTCACCTCCTCCCATTCCCCACACGCACTTCACCTCCTCCCGTTCCCCACACGCACTTCACCTCCTCCCATTCCCCACACGCAATTCACCTCCTCCCGTTCCCCACACACACATCACCTCCTCCCAATCCCCACACTTCACCTCCTCCCATTCCCCACACGCACTTCACCTCCTCCCGTTCCCCACACACACATCACCTCCTCCCAATCCCCACACTTCACCTCCTCCCGTTCCCCACACTTCACCTCCTCCCGTTCCCCACACACACTTCACCTCCTCCCGTTCCCCACACGCACTTCACCTCCTCCCGTTCCCCACACTTCACCTTCTCCCGTTCCCCACACACACTTCACCTCCTCCCGTTCCCCACACGCACTTCACCTCCTCCCATTCCCCACACTTCACCTCCTCCCGTTCCCCACACACACTTCACCTCCTCCCATTCCCCACACACACTTCACCTCCTCCCAATCCCCACACTTCACCTCCTCCCGTTCCCCACACACACTTCACCTCCTCCCATTCCCCACACTTCACCTCCTCCCGTTCCCCACACGCACTTCACCTCCTCCCATTCCCCACACACACTTCACCTCCTCCCGTTCCCCACACGCACTTCACCTCCTCCCATTCCCCACACTTCACCTCCTCCCGTTCCCCACACGCACTTCACCTCCTCCCATTCCCCACACTTCACCTCCTCCCGTTCCCCTCACGCACTTCACCTCCTCCCTTTCCCCACACGCACTTCACCTCCTCCCATTCCCCACACTTCCCCTCCTCCCATTCCCCTCACGCACTTCACCTCCTCCCGTTCCCCACACGCACTTCACCTCCTCCCATTCCCCACACACACTTCACCTCCTCCCGTTCCCCACACACACTTCACCTCCTCCCATTCCCCACACGCACTTCACCTCCTCCCATTCCCCACACACACTTCACCTCCTCCCGTTCCCCACACGCACTTCACCTCCTCCCATTCCCCAAACTTCACCTCCTCCCGTTCCCCACACGCACTTCACCTCCTCCCATTCCCCACACTTCACCTCCTCCCGTTCCCCTCACGCACTTCACCTCCTCCCTTTCCCCACACGCACTTCACCTCCTCCCATTCCCCACACTTCACCTCCTCCCATTCCCCTCACGCACTTCACCTCCTCCCGTTCCCCACACGCACTTCACCTCCTCCCATTCCCCACACACACTTCACCTCCTCCCGTTCCCCACACACACTTCACCTCCTCCCAATCCCCACACGCACTTCACCTCCTCCCAATCCCCACACACACTTCACCTCCTCCCGTTCCCCACACTTCACCTCCTCCCGTTCCCCACACACACATCACCTCCTCCCGTTCCCCACACACACTTCACCTCCTCCCATTCCCCACACACACTTCACCTCCTCCCGTTCCCCACACACACTTCACCTCCTCCCATTCCCCACACGCACTTCACCTCCTCCCGTTCCCCACACTTCACCTCCTCCCATTCCCCACACGCACTTCACCTCCTCCCGTTCCCCACACTTCACCTCCTCCCATTCCCCACACGCACTTCACCTCCTCCCGTTCCCCACACACACATCACCTCCTCCCGTTCCCCACACACACTTCACCTCCTCCCATTCCCCACACGCACTTCACCTCCTCCCGTTCCCCACACTTCACCTCCTCCCATTCCCCACACGCACTTCACCTCCTCCCATTCCCCACACGCACTTCACCTCCTCCCATTCCCCACACACACATCACCTCCTCCCATTCCCCACACACACTTCACCTCCTCCCATTCCCCACACACACTTCACCTCCTCCCATTCCCCACACGCACTTCACCTCCTCCCGTTCCCCACACGCACTTCACCTCCTCCCGTTCCCCACACGCACTTCACCTCCTCCCGTTCCCCACACGCACTTCACCTCCTCCCATTCCCCACACGCACTTCACCTCCTCCCGTTCCCCACACGCACTTCACCTCCTCCCGTTCCCCACACACACTTCACCTCCTCCCGTTCCCCACACTTCACCTCCTCCCGTTCCCCACACGCACTTCACCTCCTCCCGTTCCCCACACTTCACCTCCTCCCATTCCCCACACGCACTTCACCTCCTCCCGTTCCCCACACGCACTTCACCTCCTCCCATTCCCCACACGCAATTCACCTCCTCCCGTTCCCCACACACACATCACCTCCTCCCAATCCCCACACTTCACCTCCTCCCATTCCCCACACGCACTTCACCTCCTCCCGTTCCCCACACACACATCACCTCCTCCCAATCCCCACACTTCACCTCCTCCCGTTCCCCACACTTCACCTCCTCCCGTTCCCCACACACACTTCACCTCCTCCCGTTCCCCACACGCACTTCACCTCCTCCCGTTCCCCACACTTCACCTCCTCCCGTTCCCCACACGCACTTCACCTCCTCCCGTTCCCCACACGCACTTCACCTCCTCCCGTTCCCCACACGCACTTCACCTCCTCCCGTTCCCCACACACACTTCACCTCCTCCCATTCCCCACACACACTTCACCTCCTCCCGTTCCCCACACGCACTTCACCTCCTCCCTTTCCCCACACGCACTTCACCTCCTCCCTTTCCCCACACACACTTCACCTCCTCCCATTCCCCACACACACTTCACCTCCTCCCGTTCCCCACACACACTTCACCTCCTCCCATTCCCCACACACACTTCACCTCCTCCCGTTCCCCACACACACTTCACCTCCTCCCGTTCCCCACACGCACTTCACCTCCTCCCGTTCCCCACACGCACTTCACCTCCTCCCGTTCCCCACACGCACTTCACCTCCTCCCGTTCCCCACACGCACTTCACCTCCTCCCGTTCCCCACACGCACTTCACCTCCTCCCGTTCCCCACACGCACTTCACCTCCTCCCATTCCCCACACGCACTTCACCTCCTCCCGTTCCCCACACGCACTTCACCTCCTCCCGTTCCCCACACGCACTTCACCTCCTCCCATTCCCCACACGCACTTCACCTCCTCCCGTTCCCCACACACACTTCACCTCCTCCCGTTCCCCACACGCACTTCACCTCCTCCCATTCCCCACACTTCACCTTCTCCCGTTCCCCACACATCACCTCCTCCCAATCCCCACACTTCACCTCCTCCCATTCCCCACACTTCACCTCCTCCCGTTCCCCACACACACTTCACCTCCTCCCATTCCCCACACGCACTTCACCTCCTCCCGTTCCCCACACACACTTCACCTCCTCCCGTTCCCCACACACACTTCACCTCCTCCCGTTCCCCACACTTCACCTCCTCCCGTTCCCCACACGCACATCACCTCCTCCCATTCCCCACACGCACTTCACCACCTCCCATTCCCCACACGCACTTCACCTCCTCCCGTTCCCCACACGCACTTCACCTCCTCCCGTTCCCCACACGCACTTCACCTCCTCCCGTTCCCCACACGCACTTCACCTCCTCCCGTTCCCCACACGCACTTCACCTCCTCCCATTCCCCACAAACACTTCACCTCCTCCCATTCCCCACACGCACTTCACCTCCTCCCATTCCCCACACATCACCTCCTCCCATTCCCCACACGCACTTCACCTCCTCCCATTCCCCACACGCACTTCACCTCCTCCCGTTCCCCACACACACATCACCTCCTCCCAATCCCCACACATCACCTCCTCCCGTTCCCCACACATCACCTCCTCCCGTTCCCCACACACACTTCACCACCTCCCATTCCCCACACGCACTTCACCTCCTCCCATTCCCCACACGCACATCACCTCCTCCCATTCCCCACACTTCACCTCCTCCCGTTCCCCACACGCACTTCACCTCCTCCCATTCCCCACAGGCACTTCACCTCCTCCCGTTCCCCACACACACTTCACCTCCTCCCGATCCCCACACACACATCACCTCCTCCCATTCCCCACACGCACTTCACCTCCTCCCATTCCCCACACGCACATCACCTCCTCCCATTCCCCACACTTCACCTCCTCCCGTTCCCCACACGCACTTCACCTCCTCCCATTCCCCACACGCACTTCACCTCCTCCCGTTCCCCACACGCACTTCACCTCCTCCCGATCCCCACACGCACTTCACCTCCTCCCATTCCCCACACGCACTTCACCTCCTCCCATTCACCACACACACTTCACCTCCTCCCATTCCCCACACGCACTTCACCTCCTCCCATTCCCCACACGCACTTCACCTCCTCCCATTCCCCACACGCACTTCACCTCCTCCCATTCCCCACACGCACTTCACCTCCTCCCATTCCCCACACACACTTCACCTCCTCCCGTTCCCCACACACACTTCACCTCCTCCCATTCCCCACACACACTTCACCTCCTCCCATTCCCCACACGCACTTCACCTGCTCCCATTCCCCACACACACTTCACCTCCTCCCGTTCCCCACACACACTTCACCTCCTCCCATTCCCCACACGCACTTCACCTCCTCCCATTCCCCACACACACTTCACCTCCTCCCGTTCCCCACACGCACTTCACCTCCTCCCATTCCCCACACGCACTTCACCTCCTCCCATTCCCCACACGCACTTCACCTCCTCCCATTCCCCACACACACTTCACCTCCTCCCGTTCCCCACACACACTTCACCTCCTCCCATTCCCCACACACACTTCACCTCCTCCCGTTCCCCACACACACATCACCTCCTCCCATTCCCCACACGCACTTCACCTCCTCCCGTTCCCCACACGCACTTCACCTCCTCCCATTCCCCACACTTCACCTCCTCCCATTCCCCACACTTCACCTCCTCCCATTCCCCACACGCACTTCACCTCCTCCCAATCCCCACACTTCACCTCCTCCCATTCCCCACACGCACTTCACCTCCTCCCAATCCCCACACGCACTTCACCTCCTCCCAATCCCCACACGCACTTCACCTCCTCCCGTTCCCCACACTTCACCTCCTCCCATTCCCCACACGCACTTCACCTCCTCCCAATCCCCACACGCACTTCACCTCCTCCCGTTCCCCACACTTCACCTCCTCCCATTCCCCACACGCACTTCACCTCCTCCCGTTCCCCACACGCACTTCACCTCCTCCCATTCCCCACACGCACTTCACCTCCTCCCATTCCCCACACACACATCACCTCCTCCCATTCCCCACACACACTTCACCTCCTCCCATTCCCCACACACACTTCACCTCCTCCCATTCCCCACACGCACTTCACCTCCTCCCGTTCCCCACACGCACTTCACCTCCTCCCGTTCCCCACACGCACTTCACCTCCTCCCGTTCCCCACACGCACTTCACCTCCTCCCGTTCCCCACACACACTTCACCTCCTCCCATTCCCCACACTTCACCTCCTCCCATTCCCCACACACACTTCACCTCCTCCCGTTCCCCACACGCACTTCACCTCCTCCCATTCCCCACACGCACTTCACCTCCTCCCGTTCCCCACACGCACTTCACCTCCTCCCGTTCCCCACACACACTTCACCTCCTCCCATTCCCCACACGCACTTCACCTCCTCCCGTTCCCCACACTTCACCTCCTCCCGTTCCCCACACGCACTTCACCTCCTCCCATTCCCCACACTTCTCCTCCTCCCATTCCCCACACGCACTTCACCTCCTCCCATTCCCCACACACACATCACCTCCTCCCATTCCCCACACACACTTCACCTCCTCCCATTCCCCACACACACTTCACCTCCTCCCATTCCCCACACGCACTTCACCTCCTCCCATTCCCCACAAACACTTCACCTCCTCCCATTCCCCACACACACTTCACCTCCTCCCATTCCCCACACTTCACCTCCTCCCATTCCCCACACGCACTTCACCTCCTCCCGTTCCCCACACGCACTTCACCTCCTCCCGTTCCCCACACGCACTTCACCTCCTCCCGTTCCCCACACACACTTCACCTCCTCCCATTCCCCACACTTCACCTCCTCCCGTTCCCCACACGCACTTCACCTCCTCCCATTCCCCACACTTCACCTTCTCCCGTTCCCCACACGCACTTCACCTCCTCCCATTCCCCACACTTCTCCTCCTCCCATTCCCCACACGCACTTCACCTCCTCCCATTCCCCACACTTCTCCTCCTCCCATTCCCCACACGCACTTCACCTCCTCCCATTCCCCACACTTCTCCTCCTCCCATTCCCCACACTTCACCTCCTCCCATTCCCCACACGCACTTCACCTCCTCCCATTCCCCACACTTCTCCTCCTCCCATTCCCCACACGCACTTCACCTCCTCCCATTCCCCACACTTCTCCTCCTCCCATTCCCCACACGCACTTCACCTCCTCCCATTCCCCACACTTCTCCTCCTCCCA
>NW_027139045.1:0-25228 GCF_035084215.1 Heptranchias perlo | reverse complement strand
TAGAGCGGGGCAGTGGGATTAGTGTGGGATTGATACAGGACTATGGGGAGAGAGCGGGGCAGTGGGATTAGTTTGGGGATTGATACAGGACTATGGGGAGAGAGTGGGGCAGTGGGATTAGTGTGGGATTGATACAGGGATATGGGGAGAGAGCGGGGCAGTGGGATTAGTTTGGGGATTGATACAGGGCTATGGGGAGAGAGTGGGGCAGTGGGATTAGTGTGGGATTGATACAGGGCCATGGGGAGAGAGCGGGGCAGTGGGATTAGTTTGGGGATTGATACAGGGCTATGGGGAGAGAGCGGGGCAGTGGGATTAGTGTGGGATTGATACAGGGATATGGGGAGAGAGCGGGGCAGTGGGATTAGTTTGGGGATTGATACAGGGCTATGGGGAGAGAGTGGGGCAGTGGGATTAGTGTGGGATTGATACAGGGCCATGGGGAGAGAGCGGGGCAGTGGGATTAGTTTGGGGATTGATACAGGGCTATGGGGGAGAGAGTGGGGCAGTGGGATTAGTGTGGGATTGATACAGGGCCATGGGGAGAGAGCGGGGCAGTGGGATTAGTTTGGGGATTGATACAGGGCTATGGGGAGAGAGTGGGGCAGTGGGATTAGTTTGGGATTGATCCAGGGCTATGGGGAGAGAGTGGGGCAGTGGGATTAGTTTTGGGGATTGATACAGGGCTATGGGGAGAGAGCGGGGCAGTGGGATTAGTGTGGGATTGATACAGGACTATGGGGAGAGAGCGGGGCAATGGGATTAGTGTGGGATTGATACAGGACTATGGGGAGAGAGCGGGGCAGTGGGATTAGTGTGGTATTGATACAGGGCTATGGGGAGAGAGTGGGGCAGTGGGATTAGTTTGGGGATTGATACAGGGACTATGGGGAGAGAGCGGGGCAGTGGGATTAGTGTGGTATTGATACAGGGCTATGGGGAGAGAGTGGGGCAGTGGGATTAGTTTGGGGATTGATACAGGACTATGGGGAGAGAGCGGGGCAGTGGGATTAGTGTGGGATTGATACAGGGCTATGGGGAGAGAGCGGGGCAGTGGGATTAGTGTGGGATTGATACAGGGCTATGGGGAGAGAGTGGGGCAGTGGGATTAGTTTGGGATTGATACAGGGCGATGGGGAGAGAGTGGGGCAGTGGGATTAGTTTGGGGATTGATACAGGGCTGTTGGAGAGAGTGGGGCAGTGGGATTAGTTTGGGATTGATACAGGGCTATGGGGAGAGAGTGGGGCAGTGGGATTAGTTTGGGGATTGATACAGGGCTATGGGGGAGAGAGTGGGGCAGTGGGATTAGTTTGGGATTGATACAGGGCTATGGGGAGAGAGCGGGGCAGTGGGATTAGTTTGGGGATTGATACAGGACTATGGGGAGAGAGCGGGGCAGTGGGATTAGTGTGGTATTGATACAGGGCTATGGGGAGAGAGTGGGGCAGTGGGATTAGTTTGGGGATTGATACAGGACTATGGGGAGAGAGCGGGGCAGTGGGATTAGTGTGGGATTGATACAGGGCTATGGGGAGAGAGCGGGGCAGTGGGATTAGTGTGGGATTGATACAGGGCTATGGGGAGAGAGTGGGGCAGTGGGATTAGTTTGGGATTGATACAGGGCGATGGGGAGAGAGTGGGGCAGTGGGATTAGTTTGGGGATTGATACAGGGCTGTTGGGAGAGAGTGGGGCAGTGGGATTAGTTTGGGATTGATACAGGGCTATGGGGAGAGAGTGGGGCAGTGGGATTAGTTTGGGGATTGATACAGGGCTATGGGGAGAGAGTGGGGCAGTGGGATTAGTTTGGGATTGATACAGGGCTATGGGGAGAGAGCGGGGCAGTGGGATTAGTTTGGGGATTGATACAGGACTATGGGGAGAGAGCGGGGCAGTGGGATTAGTTTGGGGATTGATACCGATCTATGGGGAGAGAGTAGGGTAAGTTTGGGAATGATCCTGGGCTATGGGAGAGAGTGCTTGATAGCACTGTCGACGACACCTTCCATCACTTTGCTGATGATTGAGAGTAGACTGATGGGGCGGTAATTGGCCGGATTGGATTTGTCCTGCTTTTTGTGGACAGGACATACCTGGGCAATTTTCCACATTGTCGGGTAGATGCCAGTGTTGTCGCTGTACTGGAACAGCTTGGCTCGAGGCGCAGCTAGTTCTGGAGCACAAGTCTTCAGCACTACAGCTGGGATGTTGTCGGGGCCCATAGCCTCTGCTGTATCCAGTGCACTCAGCCGTTTCTTGATATCACGTGGAGTGAATCGAATTGGCCGAAGACTGGCTTCCGTGATGGTGGGGATATCGGGAGGAGGCTGGGATGGATCATCCACTCGGCACTTCTGGCTGAAGATGGTTGCAAACGCTTCAGCCTTGTCTTTTGCACTCACGTGCTGGACTCCGCCATCATTGAGAATGGGGATGTTTGCAGAGCTTTCTCCTCCCGTTAGTTGTTTCATTGTCCACCATTCACGACTGGATGTGGCAGGACTGCAGAGCTTTGATCTGATCCGTTGGTTGTGGAATCGCTTAGCTCTGTCTATAGCATGTTGCTTCCGCTGCTTAGCATGCATGTAGTCCTGAGTTGTAGCTTCACCAGGTTGGCACCTCATTTTTTGGTACGCCTGGTGCTGCTCCTGGCATGCTCTTCTACACTCCTCATTGAACCAGGGTTGATCCCCTGGTTTGTTGGTAATGGTAGAGTGAGGAATATGCCGGGCCATGAGGTTACAGATTGTGCTGGAATACAATTCTGCTGCTGCTGATGGCCCTCAGCGCCTCATGGATGCCCAGTTTTGAGCTGCTAGATCTGTTCTGAATCTATCCCATTTAGCACGGTGGTAGTGCCACACAACACGTTGGATGGTGTCCTCAGTGCGAAGACGGGATTTCATCTCCACGAGGACTGTGCGGTGGTCACTCCTACCAATACTGTCATGGACAGATGCATTTGCGACAGGTAGATTGGTGAGGATGAGGTCAAGTAAGTTTTTCCCTCGTGTTGGTTCGCTCACCACCTGCCGCAGGCCCAGTCTGACAGCTATGTCCTTCAGGACTCGGCCAGCTCGGTCAGTAGTGGTGCTATCGAGCCACTCTTGGTGATGGACATTGAAGTCCCCCACCCAGAGTACATTTTGTGCCCTTGCTACCCTCAGTGCTTCCTCCAAGTGGTGTTCAACATGGAGGAGGACTGATTCATCAGCTGAGGGAGGGCGGTGGGTGGTAATCAGCTGGAGGTTTCCTTGCCCATGTTTGACCTGATGCCATGAGATTTCATGGGGTCCAGAGTCAATGTTGAGGACTCCCAGGGCCACTCCCTCCTGACTGTATATCACTGTACCGCCACCTCTGGTGGGTCTGTCCTGCCGGTGGGACAGGACATACCCAGGGATGGTGATCGAAGAGTCTGGGACGTTGGCTGAAAGGTATGATTCTGTGAGTATGGCTATGTCAGGCTGTTGCTTGACTAGTCTGTGGGACAGCTCTCCCAATTTTGGCACAAGTCCCCAGATGTAAGTCAGTGAGGACCTTGCAGGGTCGACTGGGCTTGGTGTTTTGCCTTTGTCGTGTCCGATGCCGGGTGGTCCGTCCGGTTTTATTCTTATTATGACTTTTTTTCGCGAGATTTTACAACTGAGTGTCTTGCTAGGCCATTTCAGAGGGCAATTAAGAATCAACCACATTGCTGTGGGTCTGGAGTCACATATAGGCCAGACCGGGTAAGGACGGCAGGTTTCCTTCCCTAAAGGGCATTAGTGAACCAGATGGGTTTTTACGACAATCCGGTAGTTTCATGGCCACCATTACTGATACTAGTATTTTAATTCCAGATTTTATTTCAAATAATGAAGCAGTCCGTGCCCGCATGCAGCAAGACCTGGACAACATCCAGGCTTGGGCTGATAAGTGGCAAGTAACATTCGCGCCAGACAAGTGCCAGGCAATGACCATCTCCAACAAGAGAGAGTCTAACCACCTCCCCTTGACATTCAACGGCATTACCATCGCCGAATCCCCCACCATCAACATCCTGGGGGTCACCATTGACCAGAAACTTAACTGGACCAGCCATATAAACACTGTGGCTACAAGAGCAGGTCAGAGGCTGGGTATTCTGCGGCAAGTGACTCACCTCCTGACTCCCCAAAGCCTTTCCACCATCTCCAAGGCACAAGTCAGGAGTGTGATGGAATACTCTCCACTTGCCTGGATGAGTGCAGCTCCAACAACACTCAAGAAGCTCGACACCATCCAAGATAAAGCAGCCCGCTTGATTGGCACCCCATCCACCACCCTAAACATTCACTCCCTTCACCACCGGCGGCACCGTGGCTGCAGTGTGAACCATCCACAGGATGCACTGCAGCAACTCGCCAAGGCTTCTTCGACAGCACCTCCCAAACCCGCGACCTCTACCACCTAGAAGGACAAGAGCAGCAGACACATGGGAACAACACCACCTGCACGTTCCCCTCCAAGTCACACACCATCCCGACTTGGAAATATATCGCCGTTCCTTCATCGTCGTTGGGTCAAAATCCTGGAACTCCCTTCCTGTGGGAGAACCCACAGCAGGGTTATGGTGGGGGTGGGGGGTAGTTTAGGGGGTGAAAGTGGGGGTGGGGTGATTTAGGGGTGTTCTAGTGGGGGTGGGGGTAATTTAGGGGCGAGGTTATAGTGGGGGTGGGGGTAATTTAGGGGGGTTATAGTGGGGGTGGGGTAATTTAGGGGGTTATAGTGGGGGGTGATTTAGGGGGTGGACAGTGGGCGTGGGAGTAATTTAGGGGGTTATAGCGGGTGGTGGGGGCAATTTAGGGGGGTTATAGTGGGCAGTGGGGGTAATTTAGCGGATGGTTATAGCGGGTGGTGGGGGTAATTTAGGGGGGTTATAGTGGGGTGGGGGTAAATTAGGGGGGTTATAGTGGGGTCGGGGTAATTTATGGGGGTTATAGAGGGCGGTGGGGGTGATTTAGGGGGGTTATAGCGGGCGGTAGGGGTAATTTAGGGGGTTATAGTGGGGGTGGGGGTATTTAGAGGGGTTATAGTGGGGGGTGATTGAGGGGTTATAGTGGGGGTGGGGGTGGTTTAGGGGGGGTTATAGTGGGGAGGGGGTAATTTAGGGGGTTATAGTGGGGGTGGGGGTGATTTAGGGGGTGACAGTGGACATGGGGGTAATTTAGGGGGATATAGTGGGGGTGGGTGTAATTAAGGGGGGGTTATAGTGGGGGTAATTTAGGGGGGTTATAGTGGGTGGTGGGGGGTAATTTAGGGGGGTTGGGGTGGGGGTAATTTAGGGGGGTTATGGTGGGGTGGGGGTAATTTAGGGGAGTTATGGTGGGGTGGGGCAATTTAGGGGGGGTTAAGTGGGGGTAGGGGTATTTTAGGGCCGGTTATGTGGGGTGTGGGTAATTTAGGGGGTTATAGCGGGTGGGTGGGGGTAATTTAGGGGCGTTATAGTGGGGTGGGGTTAATTTTGGGGGGTTATAGTGGGGGTGGGAGTGATTTAGCGGGGTTATAGTGGGTTGGGGGGTATTTAGGGGGGGTTATAGTGGGGGGTGGGGTTAATTTAGGGGTGTTTATAGTGGGCGGTGGGAGTGATTTAGCGGGGTTATAGTGGGTTGGGGGTAATCTAGTGGGGGTGGGGGTAATATAGGGGGGTTATAGTGGGGTGGGGGTAATTTAGGCGGGATTAATTGGGGTATGGGTAATAAGGGGCGGTTATAGTGGGCAGTGGGTGTAATTTAGGGGGTTATAGTGTGCGGTGGGGGTAATATAGGGGGGTTATAGTGGGCGGTGGGGGTAATATTGGGGGGTATAGTGGGGTGGGGGTAATATAGGGGGGTTATAGTGGGGTGGGGGTAATTTAGGGGAGGTTATAGTGGGGTGGGGTAATTTCGGGGGATTATAGTGGGCGGTGGGGGTAATTTATGGGGTTATAGTGGGGTGGGGGTGACTTCGGGGGGGTTATAGTGGGGGTAGGGGTAGTTTAGGGGGTTATAGTGGGGTGGGGGTAATTTAGGGGGTTATAGTGGGTGGTGGGGGGTAATTTAGGGGGTTATAATGGGCGGTGGGGGTAATTTAGGGGGTTAGAGTGGGGTGGGGGTAATTTAGGGGGTTAGAGTGGGGGTGGGGGGTAATTTAGGGGGGTTATAGTGGGGTGGGGGTAATTTAGGGGGGTTATAGTGGGGTGGGGGTAATTTAGGGGGGTTATAGCAGGCAGTGGGGGTAATTGAGGGGGTTATAGCAGGGGGTGGGGGTAATTTAGGGGGGTTATAGTGGGCGGTGGGGGTAATTTAGGGGGGTTATAGTGGGGGGTGGGGGTAATTTAGGGGGGTTATAGTGGGGTGGGGGTAATTTAGGGGGGTTATAGTGGGGTGGGGGTAATATCGGGGGATTATAGTGGGGTGGGGGTAATTTAGGGGGGTTATAGCAGGCAGTGGGGGTAATTTAGGGGGGTTATAGTGGGGTGGGGGTAATTTAGGGGTTTTTTGTGGGGTGGGGGTAATTTAGGGGGTTATACTGGGGTGGGGGTAATTTAGGGGGTTTTCGTGGGGTGGGGGTAATTTAGGGGGTTATAGTGGGGTGGGGGTAATATAGGGGGGTTATAGTGGGGTGGGGGTAATTTAGGGGAGGTTATAGTGGGGTGGGGGTAATTTCGGGGGATTATAGTGGGCGGTGGGGGTAATTTATGGGGTTATAGTGGGGTGGGGGTAACTTAGGGGGTTATAGTGGGCGGTGGGGGTAATTTAGGGGGGTTATCGTGGGCAGTGGGGTAGTTTTAGGGGGTTATAATGGGGGTGGGGGTAATTTAGGGGGGTTATAGTGGGTGGTGGGGGTAATTTAGGGGGGTTATAGTGGGGGTGGTAATTTAGGAGGTTATAGTGGGGTGGGGGGTAATTTCGGGGGGTTATAGTGGGGTGGGGGTAATTTAGGGGGGTTATAGGAGGCAGTGGGGGTAATTTAGGGGGTTATAGTGGGGTGGGGATAATTTAGGGGGTTATAGTGGGGTGGGGGTAATTTCGGGGGGTTATAGTGGGGTGGGGGTAATTTAGGGGGGTTATAGCAGGCAGTGGGGGTAATTTAGGGGGGTTATAGTGGGCGGTGGGGGTAATTTAGGGGGGTTATAGTGGGCGGTGGGGGTAATTTAGGGGGGTTATAGCGGGCGGGGGGGTAATTTAGGGGGGTTATAGCGGGCGGGGGGGTAATTTAGGGGGATATAGCGGGCGGGGGGGTAATTTAGGGGGGTTATAGCGGGCGGTGGGGGTAATTTAGGGGGTTATAGTGGGGTGGGGGTATTTTGGTGGGGGTAATTTAGGGGGGTTATAGTGGGGTGGGGGTAATTTAGGGGGGTTATAGTGGGGTGGGGGTATTTTGGTGGGGGTAATTTAGGGGGGTTATAGCGGGCGGGGGGGTAATTTAGGGGGGTAATAGTGGGGTGGGGGTATTTAGGGGGGTTATAGCGGCCGGGGGCTAATTTAGGGGGGTTATAGTGGGGTGGGGGTATTTAGGGGGGGTTATAGCGGGCGGGGGGGTAATTTAGGGGGTAATAGCGGGCGGGGGGTAATTTAGGGGGGTTATAGTGGGGGTGGGGGTAATTTAGGGGGTAATAGCGGGCGGGGGGTAATTTAGGGGGGTTATAGTGGGGTGGGGGTAATTTAGGGGGTAATAGCGGGTGGGGGGTAATTTAGGGGGTAATAGCGGGCGGGGGGGTAATTTAGGGGGGTTATAGCGGGCGGGGGGTAATTTAGGGGGTAATAGCGGGCGGGGGGTAATTTCAGGGGGTTATAGTGGGCGGTGGGGGTAATTTCGGGGGGTTATAGTGGGGTGGGGGTAATTTAGGGGGGTTATAGTGGGCAGTGGGGGTAATTTAGGGGGGTTATAGTGGGCGGTGGGGGTAATTTAGGGGGGTTATAGTGGGCGGTGGGTGTAATTTAGGGGGGTTATAGCGGGCGGGGGGGTAATTTAGGGGGGTTATAGCGGGCGGGGGGGTAATTTAGGGGGATATAGCGGGCGGGGGGGTAATTTAGGGAGGTTATAGCGGGCGGTGGGGGTAATTTAGGGGGTTATAGTGGGGTGGGGGTATTTTGGTGGGGGTAATTTAGGGGGGTTATAGTGGGGTGGGGGTAATTTAGGGGGGTTATAGTGGGGTGGGGGTATTTTGGTGGGGGTAATTTAGGGGGGTTATAGCGGGCGGGGGGGTAATTTAGGGGGGTAATAGTGGGGTGGGGGTAATTTAGGGGGGTTATAGCGGCCGGGGGCTAATTTAGGGGGGTTATAGTGGGGTGGGGGTAATTTAGGGGGGGTTATAGCGGGCGGGGGGGGTAATTTAGGGGGTAATAGCGGGCGGGGGGTAATTTAGGGGGGTTATAGTGGGGTGGGGGTAATTTAGGGGGTAATAGCGGGTGGGGGGTAATTTAGGGGGGTTATAGTGGGGTGGGGGGTAATTTAGGGGGTAATAGCGGGTGGGGGGTAATTTAGGGGGTAATAGCGGGCGGGGGGGGTAATTTAGGGGGGTTATAGCGGGGCGGGGGGTAATTTAGGGGGTAATAGCGGGCGGGGGGTAATTTCGGGGGGTTATAGTGGGCGGTGGGGGTAATTTCGGGGGGTTATAGTGGGGTGGGGGTAATTTAGGGGGGTTATAGTGGGCGGTGGGGGGTAATTTAGGGGGGTTATAGTGGGGTGGGGGTAATTTAGGGGGGTTCTTGCGGGCGGTGGGGGTAATTTAGGGGGGTTATAGTGGGGTGGGGGTAATTTAGGGGGGTTCTTGCGGGCGGGGGGGTAATTTCGGGGGGTTATAGTGGAGGTAGGGGTAATTTAGGGGGTAATAGCGGGCGGAGGGTAATTTAGGGGGGTTATAGTGGGGTGGGGGTAATTTAGGGGATAATAGCGGGCGGGGGGTAATTTAGGGGGTAATAGCGGGCGGGGGGGTAATTTAGGGGGGTTATAGTGGGCGGTGGGGGTAATTTAGGGGGGTTATAGTGGGCGGTGGGGGTAATTTACGGGGGTTATAGTGGGGGTGGGGGTAATTTAGGGGGGTTATAGTGGGGTGGGGGTAATTTAGGGGGGTTATAGTGAGGTGGGGGTAATTTCGGGGGGTTGTGGCGGGCCGCCGTGCACCACGTGGTCCCCACCTCCTTTGCGCGCCTGCGCCGGTCGGGCTCAGGCCGGTGAATCGAGCCCCGCTCCTCGCTCGATGCGGATCGACGTTTTCCGTGTCCTGGACCGGGCGAACCAATGGGAGAGGCGGATAGATGGAGAGGCGAGAGGGTGGGGACCAATCAGCGGCGAGGTTACGGTCGCTAACCCCGAGGGGGGGGGGCGGAGGAAGGAGGTGAAAGGTCAAGAGCGGGCCGCCGCCATTTTGTGGGTTTTGAATGATCGGCGGCGGCGGCGGAGCGGCCGCTTGAAAAACTCCAACCCGGGGATTGAAGCGGAGGCCCAGGCCCCAGGCCCCGGCCTCTCCGGGCCTTCCTCCCCCCCCTCACAGCGACATGTTCAACCGCGTCTACGCCGCCGTCCACAGGCTCCTCAGCCCGCGGCCTGAAGCCGAGGCCTCGCCCGGGACCGAGATCGGGCCGGGCGGAGGAGGAGGAGACTCCCGGGGACGAGGAAGAGGCCGCACTGGAGGTAAAAGGGGAGAAAGAGGGGGGTGAGGGTCAAAAACCCCCAAAAAGGGTCAAAGATCCCCCAATAAAGGTCAGTGATCCTCAATAAAGGTCAGTGATCCCCCAATAAAGGTCAGTAATCCCCAATAAAGGTCAGTGATCCCCCAATTAAGGTCAGTGATCCCCCAATTAAGGTCAGTGATCCCCAATTAAGGTCAGTGATCCCCAATTAAGGTCAGTGATCCCCAATTAAGGTCAGTGATCCCCCAATTAAGGTCAGTGATCCCCAATTAAGGTCAGTAATCCCCAATAAAGGTCAGTGATCCCCCAATAAAGGTCAGTGATCCCCCAATAAAGGTCAGTGATCCCCAATTAAGGTCAGTGATCCCCAATTAAGGTCAGTAATCCCCAATAAAGGTCAGTGATCCCCCAATTAAGGTCAGTGATCCCCAATTAAGGTCAGTGATCCCCAATTAAGGTCAGTGATCCCCAATTAAGGTCAGTGATCCCCCAATTAAGGTCAGTGATCCCCAATTAAGGTCAGTGATCCCCAATTAAGGTCAGTGATCCCCCAATAAAGGTCAAAGATCCCCCAATAAAGGTCAGTGATCCCCCAATAAAGGTCAGTGATCCCCCAATAAAGGTCAGTAACCCCCAATAAAGGTCAGTGATCCCCCAATAAAGGTCAAAGATCCCCCAATAAAGGTCAGTGATCCCCCAATAAAGGTCAGTGATCCCCCAATAAAGGTCAGTGATCCCCCAATAAAGGTCAGTAACCCCCAATAAAGGTCAGTGATCCCCCAATAAAGGTCAGTAATCCCCAATAAAGGTCAGTAATCCCCAATAAAGGTCAGTGATCCTCAATAAAGGTCAGTGATCCCCAATAAAGGTCAGTAATCCCCAATAAAGGTCAAAGATCCCCCAATAAAGGTCAGTGATCCTCAATAAAGGTCAGTGATCCTCCAATAAAGGTCAGTAATCCCCAATAAAGGTCAGTGATCCCCCAATAAAGGTCAGTAATCCCCAATAAAGGTCAGTAATCCCCAATAAAGGTCAGTGATCCTCAATAAAGGTCAGTGATCCTCAATAAAGGTCAGTAATCCCCAATAAAGGTCAGTAATCCCCAATAAAGGTCAGTGATCCCCCAATAAAGGTCAGTGATCCCCCAATAAAGGTCAGTAATCCCCAATAAAGGTCATTGATCCCCAATAAAGGTCAGTGATCCCCCAATAAAGGTCAGTAATCCCCAATAAAGGTCATTGATCCCCAATAAAGGTCATTGATCCCCAATAAAGGTCATTGATCCCCAATAAAGGTCAGTAATCCCCAATAAAGGTCAGTGATCCCCAATAAAGGTCAGTAATCCCCAATAAAGGTCATTGATCCCCAATAAAGGTCAGTAACCCCCAATAAAGGTCAGTAACCCCCAATAAAGGTCAGTGATCCTCAATAAAGGTCAGTGATCCCCAATAAAGGTCAGTGATCCCCAATAAAGGTCAGTGATCCTCAATAAAGGTCAGTGATCCTCAATAAAGGTCAGTGATCCCCAATAAAGGTCAGTGATCCCCAATAAAGGTCAAACATCCCCCAATAAAGGTCAGTGATCCTCAATAAAGGTCAGTAATCCTCAATAAAGGTCATTGATCCTCAATAAAGGTCATTGATCCCCAATAAAGGTCAGTAATCCCCAATAAAGGTCATTGATCCCCAATAAAGGTCAGTGATCCTCCAATAAAGGTCAGTAATCCCCAATAAAGGTCAGTGATCCCCCAATAAAGGTCAGTGATCCCCAATAAAGGTCAGTAATCCTCAATAAAGGTCAGTAATCCCCAATAAAGGTCAAAGATCCCCCAATAAAGGTCAGTGATCCCTCAATAAAGGTCAGTGATCCCCCAATAAAGGTCAGTAATCCCCAATAAAGGTCAAAGATCCCCCAATAAAGGTCAGTAATCCCCAATAAAGGTCAGTGATCCCCCAATAAAGGTCAGTAATCCCCAATAAAGGTCAAAGATCCCCCAATAAAGGTCAGTGATCCCCAATAAAGGTCAGTGATCCCCAATAAAGGTCAGTGATCCTCAGTAAAGGTCAGTGATCCCCAATTAAGGTCAAAGATCCCCCAATTAAGGTCAGTGATCCCCAATAAAGGTCAGTGATCCCCAATAAAGGTCAGTGATCCCCCAATAAAGGTCAGTGATCCCCAATAAAGGTCAGTGATCCCCAATAAAGGTCAAAGATCCCCCAATAAAGGTCAGTAATCCCCAATAAAGGTCAGTGATCCTCCAATAAAGGTCAGTAATCCCCAATAAAGGTCAGTAATCCCCAATAAAGGTCAGTGATCCCCCAATAAAGGTCAGTGATCCCCAATAAAGGTCAGTGATCCTCAATAAAGGTCAGTAATCCCCAATAAAGGTCAGTAATCCCCAATAAAGGTCAAAGATCCCCCAATAAAGGTCAGTGATCCCTCAATAAAGGTCAGTGATCCCCCAATAAAGGTCAGTAATCCCCAATAAAGGTCAAAGATCCCCCAATAAAGGTCAGTAATCCCCAATAAAGGTCAGTGATCCCCCAATAAAGGTCAGTAATCCCCAATAAAGGTCAAAGATCCCCCAATAAAGGTCAGTGATCCCCAATAAAGGTCAGTGATCCCCAATAAAGGTCAGTGATCCTCAGTAAAGGTCAGTGATCCCCAATTAAGGTCAAAGATCCCCCAATAAAGGTCAGTGATCCCCAATAAAGGTCAGTGATCCCCAATAAAGGTCAGTGATCCCCCAATAAAGGTCAGTGATCCCCAATAAAGGTCAGTGATCCCCAATAAAGGTCAGTGATCCCCAATAAAGGTCAGTGATCCCCCAATAAAGGTCAGTGATCCCCAATAAAGGTCAGTGATCCCCAATAAAGGTCAGTAATCCCCCAATAAAGGTCAGTGATCCCCAATAAAGGTCAGTGATCCCCAATAAAGGTCAGTGATCCTTAATAAAGGTCAGTGATCCTTAATAAAGGTCAGTGATCCCCAATAAAGGTCAAAGATCCCCCAATAAAGGTCAGTGATCCCCAATAAAGGTCAGTGATCCCCAATAAAGGTCAGTGATCCCCAATAAAGGTCAGTGATCCCCAATAAAGGTCAGTGATCCTCAGTAAAGGTCAGTGATCCCCAATAAAGGTCAGAGATCCCCCAATAAAGGTCAGTGATCCTCCAATAAAGGTCGATAATCAATGGTAATTAATCGATTAATAGCAATAATGAATCAATAAATGTCATTTAAATAAATGGCAATAATTCATCAATAATCAGCTATAACTAATACCGGCCAGTAATCAGTTAATACATGCCAATAATTGATAAATGTCACCAATTAAATAAATGTAAACAAATAAATTACAGTAATGTAAACAATAATTAAATGTCCATTCATTAAACGTAAACAATTAATAATTAAATGTCTGATAATTAAACGTAAACAATTAATAATTAAATGTCTAATAATTAAACGTAAACAATTAATAATTAAATGTCAGTGATAATTAAACGTAAACAATTAATAATTAAATGTCAGTGATAATTAAACGTAAACAATTAATAATTAAATGTCTGATAATTAAACGTAAACAATTAATAATTAAATGTCTGATAATTAAACGTAAACAATTAATAATTAAATGTCAGTGATAATTAAACGTAAACAATTAATAATTAAATGTCAGTGATAATTAAACGTAAACAATTAATAATTAAATGTCTGATAATTAAACGTAAACAATTAATAATTAAATGTCAGTGATAATTAAACATGAACAATTAATAATTAAATGTCTGATAATTAAACGTAAACAATTAATAATTAAATGTCGGTGATGAGTAAATGTAAACAATTAATCATTAAATGTCGGTGATTAGTAAATGTAAACAATTAATAATTAAATGTCGGTGATAATTAAACGTAAACAATTAATAATTAAATGTCGGTGATTAGTAAATGTAAACAATTAATAATTAAATGTCGGTGATAATTAAACGTAAACAATTAATAATTAAATGTCGGTGATTAGTAAATGTAAACAATTAATAATTAAATGTCGGTGATAATTAAACGTAAACAATTAATAATTAAATGTCGGTGATTAGTAAATGCAAACAATTAATAATTAAATGTCGGTGATTAGTAAATGTAAACAATTAATAATTAAATGTCGGTGATTAGTAAATGTAAACAATTAATAATTAAATGTCGGTGATTAGTATACGTAAACAATTAATAATTAAATGTCGGTGATTAGTAAATGCAAACAATTAATAATTAAATGTCGTTGATTAGTAAATGTAAACAATTAATAATTAAATGTCGGTGATTAGTAAACGTAAACAATTAATAATTAAATGTCGGTGATTAGTAAACGTAAACAATTAATAATTAAATGTCGGTGATTAGTAAACGTAAACAATTAATAATTAAATGTCGGTGATTAGTAAACGTAAACAATTAATAATTAAATGTCGGTGATTAGTAAACGTAAACAATTAATAATTAAATGTCGGTGATTAGTAAATGTCCTTTCTCTTTCAGTATGCAGGACAAGGAGGAACAGGATGACAGACAGTGGAAGAGATTTAAAATGGGTACAGTACACACTTTCCAAACTGCTTACGCTGTGCATCCCCAGGGCCCGTCTGTGTCAGGCCCGCGGCTCGAGATGGAGGGTGCTGCATAATCACCGTGGGTGAAGGCTCGGCCCCCACCCCCGGCCGCAAGGCTCGCTGTTCTGTTGCCCCTTGCCGTGTGCTGATCTCGACCAGAGCCAGCTCGACTCGGTGAGGACTTTGGAGACCTGGCTGCCCTGGTGCACGCTGGCTGGAATGTGCTGCAGTTACCAAGTCTGGGAGGAGGGTCCAAGCCGCGTGTGAGCTGTGTTAAAACAGTGACGGGCGAAGCTGGCAGACGCCGTGCAGTCTGAGAGACGCCTGTGCCCCCCCCCATCCTCGGCGAGGGGGGTACTGAACGGTGCGCGGCGGGACAGTTGACCTGTCCTGACGGGTCATCGACCTGAAACGTTAAGTCTTGTTTCTCTCCCCCGCAGATGCTGCCTGACCCGCTGAGTATTTCTAGCATTTCCTGTTTCTGTTATGACCTGTGATGGGTGTTTTTTTTTTTTTGCAGGCGATCTGGTGGAGACGGTCAGACATACGGCGGAGGGCGTGAGGCAGACGACCTGCACCGTGCTGAGCTGGGTGCGGAGCCAGAGCCCCTCGTTCAGCTCCCCCCTCGCGGTCTCGCCCGCTCGGCGGAGGGCACCGGGCCGACACGGTGGGGCGTCTCCGCCTCAGCCTCCCTTCTCCCACACCCAGGTCAGTCTCAGTGGCATTATCGACGCAGGGCCAGCGGAGACCCACCCACCGAGAGAGAGTCTACACACCCTACCCGTAGCGATGGACCGTTACCCCTCACTTCAGATCCAATTTGAATTGTTCTGGGATGTGTTCGGTTTTAAATCCAGGGGACCCCGCCCTGTTCTGACCTCTGAGAGGCGTGCGTCGGGTGGTCACAATACTGGACTCTCAATCCCCCGAGCTTGAGTTTGAATCCCACCGTGATACTTGGGAGAATTTTGAGCTCGGTTTGAAAGACGTCATCCCCACCTGGCTCCACTGACGTGCTTTAAGGAAGGGAACCTGCCGTCCTCGCCCCGGCCTGGGCCTACGAGTGACTCCAGTCCCCCCCGCAACCGACCTGCCTGACTCGTAGCTGGCTTTGAAGGGGCCGAGCAAGACGCTCGGTCGTATCAAAACAGCTGCCAGGGGTTCAGCAACGCCTCTCACGGGGCAACCAAGGGGACGGGCGATAAATGGCGGCCTTGCCCGTGACGCGCACGTCCCCGCGAACGAATAATAATAATAATAAGATAGTGTCTGCTGCCCGCTGAGAAGCAGGAATAACGGGTGATTTGAGTCAACAAACGTTACGGAAGGCGGAGTGGCCGCTCGTGACGTGGCCCCCACCCCCCCGGGCAGAGATATGTGCCGGTCTCAGGGGTCCTGTTTGAAAGACCTTGCAGACGCTGGTTAGGAGCTTGCACGCGCCCCAGGGCGGTGGGAGAGCCGTGGGGGGGGGGAGGGAGGAGGAGGACGTTACCGAAACGGCAGATAATTTCTCTGGGAGCGTGCGGCCGACTGACACACCGGCAATCAGAAGGAAATGCATGTTGTAGCTGATGATTAAAACGCGATTTTTGTGGATAACGATGCCTCAAGCTTCCCCCACGAAGAGATGGAGGAGATAGCAGGAGCGCATTGTGTCAGCGATCTGTGTGCAGGGGGAGAGAGAGCTGCAGCAGGGCAGTGTGTAAAGCTGGGGAGGTTCACTTTGCGGTTAGAGGCTGGGCAGCAGGTTGCAGCTGGTGTGTATTAACACAGGGCACGAGTTCAAGTCCCCAACCCCTGTACTTTAGGCACGGTGGGTGGGGGCCCCACCCCCCCGTCCATAGTCCAGGGACGATTCCGGCCCAGGAAAGGTTGGACAGGCACGCACCAGACGGGCCGTATCCGAGCTCGTCTCTGTGGACGAGAGGCAGCTGGAACCGTGACATGACAGAGGCAGCACAGAACCTGTGGGAGTACAGAGTTTCGATATAGCTCAGGCATTAGGTGAATAAATATTGGGGTGTGACTCAGTGAGTCTCACTCTCCCTCCTGAGCCAGGAGGTTGTGGGTTCGAGGCCCCCTCCAGAGACCTGAGACCATAATCCAGGCCAACACTCCCAGTACAGTACTGAGGGAGCGCCGCGCTGTCGGAGGGTCAGTACTGAGGGAGCGCCGCGCTGTCGGAGGGTCAGTACTGAGGGAGCGCCGCGCTGTCGGAGGGTCGGTACTGAGGGAGCGCCGCACTGTCGGAGGGTCGGTACTGAGGCAGCGCCGCACTGTCGGAGGGTCGGTACTGAGGGAGCGCCGCGCTGTCGGAGGGTCAGTACTGAGGGAGCGCCGCGCTGTCGGAGGGTCGGTACTGAGGGGAGCGCCGCGCTGTCGGAGGGTCGGTACTGAGGGAGCGCCGCACTGTCGGAGGGTTGGTACTGAGGGAGCGCCGCACTGTCGGAGGGTCAGTACTGAGGGAGCGCCGCACTGTCGGAGGGTCAGTACTGAGGGAGCGCCGCACTGTCGGAGGGTCGGTACTGAGGGAGCGCCGCACTGTCGGAGGGTCAATACTGAGGGAGCGCTGCACTGTCGGAGGGTCAGTACCGAGGGAGCGCCGCACTGTCGGAGGGGTCAGTACCGAGGGAGCGCCGCGCTGTCGGAGGGTCGGTACTGAGGGAGCGCCGCACTGTCGGAGGGGTCAGTACCGAGGGAGCGCCGCGCTGTCTGTCTTTTGGATGAGACGTTAAACCGAGGCCCCGTCTGCCTGATTCTGGTGGATGTAAAAGATCCCACGGCCGCTATTGGAAGAAGAGTGGGGGGGGCGGGGGGGTGTTCTCCCCGGTGTCCTGGGACCAATGTTCCTCCCTCAACCAACATCACTAAAACAAACAGTAATTGATCATTCATCTAATTGCTGTCTTTGGGATGTTGCTGTGCACAAAACTGGCTGCTGAGTTTGGCTGCAGAACATCATTGTACTTCAAAGTAGATCCAGCAGAATTTTATACCCTCCCAGGGACCCCCTGTAAATACCGACACACTCCCGGGGACCCCCTGTAAATATTAACACACTCCCGGGGACTCCCTGTAAATATTAACACACTCCCGGGGACCCCCTGTAAATATTAACACACTCCCGGGGACCCCCTGTAAATATTAACACACTCCCGGGGACCCCCTGTAAATATTAACACACTCCCAGGGACCCCCTGTAAATAGGGACACTCTCCCGGGGACCGCCTGTAAATACTGACACACTCCCGGGGACCCCCTGTAAATAGGGACACACTCCCGGGGACCCCCTGTAAATACTGACACACTCCCGGGGACCCCCTGTAAATACTGACACACTCCCGGGGACCCCCTGTAAATACTGACACACTCCCGGGGACCCCCTGTAAATACCGACACACTCCCGGGGACCGCCTGTAAATACCGACACACTCCCGGGGACCCCCTGTAAATACCGACACACTCCCGGGGACCCCCTGTAAATACCGACACACTCCCGGGGACCCCCTGTAAATACCGACACACTCCCGGGGACCCCCTGTAAATACTGACACACTCCCGGGGACCCCCTGTAAATACTGACACACTCCCGGGGACCCCCTGTAAATACTGACACACTCCCGGGGACCCCCTGTAAATACTGACACACTCCCGGGGACCGCCTGTAAATACCGACACACTCCCGGGGACCCCCTGTAAATACCGACACACTCCCGGGGACCCCCTGTAAATACGGACACACTCCCGGGGACTCCCTGTAAATACTGACACACTCCCGGGGACCCCCTGTAAATACCGACACACTCCCGGGGACTCCCTGTAAATACCGACACACTCCCGGGGACCCCCTGTAAATACCGACACACTCCCGGGGACCCCCTGTAAATACTGACACACTCCCGGGGACCCCCTGTAAATACTGACACGCTCCCGGGGACCCCCTGTAAATACTGACACACTCCCGGGGACCCCCTGTAAATACTGACACACTCCCGGGGACCCCCTGTAAATACTGACACACTCCCGGGGACCCCCTGTAAATATTAACACACTCCCAGGGACTCCCTGTAAATATTAACACACTCCCGGGGACTCCCTGTAAATATTAACACACTCCCAGGGACCCCCTGTAAATATTACCACACTCCCGGGGACCCCCTGTAAATATTAACACATTCCCGGGGACCCCCTGTAAATACCGACACACTCCCAGGGACCCCCTGTAAATATTAACACACTCCCGGGGACCCCCTGTAAATATTAACACATTCCCGGGGACCCCCTGTAAATACTGACACACTCCCGGGGACCCCCTGTAAATACTGACACGCTCCCGGGGACCCCCTGTAAATACTGACACACTCCCGGGGACCCCCTGTAAATACTGACACACTCCCGGGGACTCCCTGTAAATATTAACACACTCCCAGGGACCCCCTGTAAATACTGACACACTCCCGGGGACCCCCTGTAAATACTGACACGCTCCCAGGGACCCCCTGTAAATATTACCACACTCCCGGGGACCCCCTGTAAATACTGACACACTCCCGGGGACCCCCTGTAAATATTAACACACTCCCGGGTACCCCCTGTAAATATTAACACACTCCCAGGGACTCCCTGTAAATATTAACACACTCCCAGGGACCCCCTGTAAATATTAACACACTCCCGGGGACCCCCTGTAAATACCGACGCGCTCTCGGGGACCCCCCCCCCCCGTAAACGTGCGCCGAGTATTGGGAGAGGTCAGGGTGGTCGCTGACCTGTGATGGCCCACTCAGTGGAATATTTTGCCGAGTGTGGGGAATGGGCGGGGCGGGCGGGCGGTGGGGGGTTGTTTGAAGGGTGAGGTTTCCTGCACCGGTTGTTTGCACGTTCTGATCCTCTCGCTTCCCTTGGCAGGTCTCACCGAGCTCGCTGGGGGACTCGTTCATCTGCCCCTCGGGCGAGCCCGTCTGGACACCGCAGCCCAGACCGGGTGAGGCTTTACTCAGTCTTTTATACACACACAGAGAGAGAGAGAGACACACACACACCTTATAACACCACAGGTGCTGATCTCCTTCCCACTTCCCCCCCCCCCTCTCACTCCTCATCTCCCCTCGGTGGCTCCAGGAACCTGTCTAGAGGCAGGCCGGCCGGGGGGAAGAGAGGGAGCCCGAGGGCCAGACGCCCCGCAACCGCCTGCCGATCCGCGCCGGCCGTTAAAGCCCTCTCGCCCCCCCTTGGATCGGGGTTCCTGTGACTCCCCTCTCCTCCCCCTGCCTTTCTGATAAAGTTGGGGAAGGGGCGGCGACGACGAGAGATCCGTCTCGACTGCGACGCCCTCCCGAGTTGAATAGTGCGCCGACACCGGCGGCCTGGGCTCGCGCGCGGAGCGAGCGGGGGGAAGGGACCGTGCCGCACCGAGGCTGCACCTCCCGGGAGGGGAGGGAATAAATACCGACGACTCAGTATTTAATCAAACAGTAGCCCAAACAGAAGAGGGACCCGCCCATTCCCCCCTTCCCCGGAGGGCGATCGGCCACAAGAGACGAGTCGCTGCCGTTACCCGGTCTAACTATCTTATTATCTCCCTCCCTTCTCCCAGCCCGCGCACAGATGCCCCCGGCGGAGAGTTTCATGGCGTCCGGCGACCAGTGCGTCCTCGTTAAGCGCCCGCTGCACATCCCCCGGGCGCTGGGCCGGGCCAACGGGCAGTCGCGGAGCGGGGCCAGTCCGTCCAGAAACCGGGCGCAGAGGACGGGGATCGGGGGCAGCTCGCCGTTCCCCGGTGGAGAACGCCCAGGTCAGGCGGGGGTGGCGGGGGCACGGTGGGGCGCGCGATGTGTAACCTGTACTGGGGGGTACAGGGGGGGGGCTGTGTAACGGGGACGGAGGGGGGAGGGGGACGGAGGGGGCTGTGTAATGGGGACGGAGGGGGGAGGGGGACGGAGACGGAGGGGGCTGTGTAACGGGGACGGAGGGGGGAGGGGGACGGAGACGGGCAGGAGGGGGTCTGTGTGACCTGTACCCGGGGGGGAGGGGGGAACGGAGGGGACTGTGTAACGGGGACGGAGGGGGGAGGGGGACGGAGACGGAGGGGGCTGTGTAACGGGGACGGGCAGGAGGGGGTCTGTGTGACCTGTACCCGGGGGGGGAGGGGGGACGGAGGGGACTGTGCGACCTGGACCGAGGGGGGGAGGGGGACGGGGACGGGAGGGGGCTGTGTAACGGGGACGGGCAGGAGGGGGTCTGTGTGACCTGTACCCGGGGGGGGAGGGGGGACGGAGGGGACTGTGCGACCTGGACCGAGGGAGGGAGGGCGGAGGGGGCTGTGTGACCTGGACCGAGGGGGGGAGGGGGACGGAGGGGGCTGTGTGACCTGTCCCGGGGGAGGGAGGGTGGAGGGGGCTGTGTGACCTGGACCGAGGGGGGGAGGGGGACGGAGGGGGCTGTGTGACCTGGACCGAGGTGGGGAGGCGGAGGGGGCTGTGTGACCTGGACCGAGGGGGGGAGGGGGACGGAGGGGGCCGTGTGACCTGTCCCGGGGGAGGGAGGGCGGAGGGGGCTGTGTGACCTGGACCGAGGGGGGGAGGGGGACGGAGGGGGCCGTGTGACCTGTCCCGGGGGAGGGAGGGCGGAGGGGGCTGTGTGACCTGGACTGAGGGGGGGAGGGGGACGGAGGGGGCCGTGTGACCTGTCCCGGGGGAGGGAGGGCGGAGGGGGCTGTGTGACCTGGACTGAGGGGGGGAGGGGGACGGAGGGGGCTGTGTGACCTGGACCGAGGGGGGGAGGCGGAGGGGGCTGTGTGACCTGGACCGAGGTGGGGAGGGCGGAGGGGGCTGTGTGACCTGTCCCGAGGTGGGGAGGGGGACGGAGGGGGCCGTGTGACCTGTCCCGGGGGAGGGAGGGCGGAGGGGGCTGTGTGACCTGGACCGAGGGGGGGGAGGGGGACGGAGGGGGCTGTGTGACCTGGACCAAGGGGGGGAGGCGGAGGGGGCTGTGTGACCTGTCCCGAGGGGGGGAGGGGGACGGAGGGGGCTGTGTGACCTGTCCCGAGGGGGGGAGGGGGACGGAGGGGGCTGTGTGACCTGTCCCGAGGGGGGGAGGGGGACGGAGGGGGCTGTGTGACCTGTCCCGAGGGGGGGAGGGGGACGGAGGGGGCTGTGTGACCTGTCCCGAGGGGGGGAGGGGGACGGAGGGGGCTGTGTGACCTGGACCGAGGGGGGGAGGCGGAGGGGGCTGTGTGACCTGTCCCGAGGCGGGGAGGGGGACGGAGGGGGCTGTGTGACCTGTCCCGAGGGGGGGAGGGGGACGGAGGGGTCTGTGTGACCTGTACCGAGGTGGGGAGGGGGACGGAGGGGGCTGTGTGACCTGTCCCGGGGTGGGGGAGGGCGGAGGGGTCTGTGTGACCTGTACCGAGGTGGGGAGGGGGACGGAGGGGGCTATGTGACCTGTACCCGGGGGGGGGAGGGCAGAGGGGGCTTTGTAACCTATACTGAGGGCGGGGGGCTGTGTGACCTGTCCCGGGGGAGTGGGGGGGCGCGAGACGCGAGACTGAGCTCACTCCCTTTAGTTACCTTGTGAGCTCTAACGCAGACTCCTCTCTCTGTCCAAGCAGGACTCTGAACGCCACCACGGCCAGCCAGGGCCAGCACCAGCACCAGTTTGTACCCATGTACAGCAAGACGTTCAGCAACAGGCTGCCCGAGAGCCCGCAACACAGCACCACCTCCCACACCAGTCACCAGACACACACAAAACCAACCAACAGATACCTCAGTACAGTGGAAGAGGTAATGAGCGGGGCGGGGGGAGAGGGAGAGGGAGAGAGAGCAGTGTGTTTATTAATGAACCGGGCTGGGGGAGGGAGAGAGAGAGAGAGAGAGAGAGAGAGAGAGAGCGCGAGCAAGCAAGCAGTGTGTTTATTAATGAATGGGGGGGAGAGAGAGAGCAGTGTGTTTATTAATGAATGGGGGGGAGAGAGAGAGCAGTGTGTTTATTAATGAATGGGGGGGGGGAGAGAGAGAGCAGTGTGTTTATTAATGAATGGGGGGGAGAGAGAGAGCAGTGTGTTTATTAATGAATGGGGGGGGAGAGAGAGAGCAGTGTGTTTATTAATGAATGGGGGGGAGAGAGAGAGCAGTGTGTTTATTAATGAATGGGGGGGGGGGGAGAGAGCAGTGTGTTTATTAATGAATGGGGGGGGGGGGGAGAGAGCAGTGTGTTTATTAATGAATGGGGGGGGGGGGAGAGAGCAGTGTGTTTATTAATGAATGGGGGGGGGAGAGAGAGAGAGCAGTGTGTTTATTAATGAATGGGGGGGGAGAGAGAGAGCAGTGTGTTTATTAATGAATGGGGGGGAGAGAGAGAGCAGTGTGTTTATTAATGAATGGGGGGGGGGGAGAGAGCAGTGTGTTTATTAATGAATCGGGGGGAGAGAGAGAGCAGTGTGTTTATTAATGAATGGGGGGGGGGAGAGAGCAGTGTGTTTATTAATGAATGGGGGGGGGGAGAGAGAGCAATGTGTTTATTAATGAATGGGGGGGGGGAGAGAGAGAGCAGTGTGTTTATTAATGAATGGGGGGGAGAGAGAGAGCAGTGTGTTTATTAATGAATGGGGGGGGGAGAGAGAGAGCAGTGTGTTTATTAATGAATGGGGGGGGGAGAGAGAGCAGTGTGTTTATTAATGAATGGGGGGGGGGGAGAGAGCAGTGTGTTTATTAATGAATGGGGGGGGGGGAGAGAGCAGTGTGTTTATTAATGAATGGGGGGGAGAGAGAGAGAGAGCAGTGTGTTTATTAATGAATGGGGGGGAGAGAGAGAGAGAGCAGTGTGTTTATTAATGAACGGGGAGAGAGAGAGAGCAGTGTGTTTATTAATGAATGGGGGGGAGATGAGAGCAGTGTGTTTATTAATGAATGGGGGGGGGAGAGAGAGAGCAGTGTGTTTATTAATGAATGGGGGGGAGAGAGAGCAGTGTGTTTATTAATGAATGGGGGGAGAGAGAGAGAGCAGTGTGTTTATTAATGAATGGGGGGGGGAGAGAGCAGTGTGTTTATTAATGAATGGGGGGGAGAGAGAGAGCAGTGTGTTTATTAATGAACGGGGGAGAGAGAGAGCAGTGTGTTTATTAATGAATGAGGGGGGAGAGAGAGCAGTGTGTTTATTAATGAATGGGGGGGGGAGAGAGAGCAGTGTGTTTATTAATGAATGGGGGGGGGAGAGAGAGAGCAGTGTGTTTATTAATGAATGGGGGGGGAGAGAGAGAGCAGTGTGTTTATTAATGAATGGGGGGGAGAGAGAGCAGTGTGTTTATTAATGAACGGGGGAGAGAGAGAGCAGTGTGTTTATTAATGAATGAGGGGGGAGAGAGAGCAGTGTGTTTATTAATGAATGGGGGGGAGAGAGAGCAGTGTGTTTATCAATGAATGGGGGGGGAGAGAGCAGTGTGTTTATCAATGAATGGGGGGGGGGAGGGAGCAGTGTGTTTATTAATGAATGGGGGGGGGAGAGAGAGCAGTGTGTTTATTAATGAATGGGGGGGAGAGAGAGAGCAGTGTGTTTATTAATGAATGGGGGGGGGGGGAGAGCAGTGTGTTTATTAATGAATGGGGGGGGGGGGAGAGAGCAGTGTGTTTATTAATGAATGGGGGGGGGAGAGAGAGAGAGCAGTGTGTTTATTAATGAATGGGGGGGAGAGAGAGCAGTGTGTTTATTAATGAATGGGGGGGGGGGAGAGAGCAGTGTGTTTATTAATGAATGGGGGGGAGAGAGAGCAGTGTGTTTATTAATGAATGGGGGGGGGGAGAGAGCAGTGTGTTTATTAATGAATGGGGGGGGGGAGAGAGAGCAGTGTGTTTATTAATGAATGGGGGGAGAGAGAGAGAGCAGTGTGTTTATTAATGAATGGGGGGGAGGGAGAGAGCAGTGTGTTTATTAATGAATGGGGGGGGGAGAGAGAGCAGTGTGTTATTAATGAATGGGGGGGGAGAGAGAGCAGTGTGTTTATTAATGAATGGGGGGGGGGAGAGAGAGCAGTGTGTTTATTATGAATGGGGGGGGAGAGAGAGAGCAGTGTGTTTATTAATGAATGGGGGGGGAGAGAGAGAGCAGTGTGTTTATTAATGAATGGGGGGGGAGAGAGAGCAGTGTGTTTATTAATGAATGGGGGGGGAGAGAGAGCAGTGTGTTTATTAATGAATGGGGGGGGGGAGAGAGCAGTGTGTTTATTAATGAATGGGGGGGGGGAGAGAGAGAGCAGTGTGTTTATTAATGAATGGGGGGGGGAGAGAGAGAGCAGTGTGTTTATTAATGAATGGGGGGGGGAGAGAGAGAGCAGTGTGTTTATTAATGAATGGGGGGGGGGAGAGAGAGCAGTGTGTTTATTAATGAATGGGGGGGGGAGAGAGAGAGCAGTGTGTTTATTATGAATGGGGGGGGGAGAGAGAGAGCAGTGTGTTTATTAATGAATGGGGGGGGGGAGAGAGAGAGCAGTGTGTTTATTAATGAATGGGGGGGGGAGAGAGAGAGCAGTGTGTTTATTAATGAATGGGGGGGGAGAGAGAGAGCAGTGTGTTTATTAATGAATGGGGGGGGGGAGAGAGAGCAGTGTGTTTATTAATGAATGGGGGGGGGAGAGAGAGCAGTGTGTTTATTAATGAATGGGGGGGGAGAGAGAGAGCAGTGTGTTTATTAATGAATGGGGGGGGAGGGAGAGAGCAGTGTGTTTATTAATGAATGGGGGGGGGGAGAGAGAGAGCAGTGTGTTTATTAATGAATGGGGGGGGGGGAGAGAGAGAGCAGTGTGTTTATTAATGAATGGGGGGGGGGGAGAGAGAGAGCAGTGTGTTTATTAATGAATGGGGGGGGGGGAGAGAGCAGTGTGTTTATTAATGAATGGGGGGGGGAAGAGAGCAGTGTGTTTATTAATGAATGGGGGGGGGGAGAGAGAGCAGTGTGTTTATTAATGAATGGGGGGGAGGAGAGAA
>NW_027139044.1:600000-784506 GCF_035084215.1 Heptranchias perlo | reverse complement strand
TGTGGGTGATAGGAGAGTGGGTGATCGGGGAGTGGGTGATGGGAGAGTGGGGTGATAGGGGAGTGGGTGATAGGAGAGTGGGTGATGGGAGAGTGGGGGTGATAGGAGAGTGGGTGATGGGAGAGTGGGTGATGGGAGAGTGGGGTGATGGGAGAGTGGGGTGATAGGAGAGTGGGTGATGGGAGAGTGGGGTGATGGGAGAGTGGAGTGATGGGAGAGTGGGGTGAAGGGAGAGTGGGTGATGGGAGAGTGGGGTGATGGGAGAGTGGGGTGATGGGAGAGTGGGTGATGGGAGAGTGGGGTGATAGGGGAGTGGGTGATGGGAGAGTGGAGTGATAGGAGAGTGGGGTGAAGGGAGAGTGGGTGATGGGAGAGTGGGTGATGGGAGAGTGGGGTGATGGGAGAGTGGGTGATGGGAGAGTGGGGTGATAGGAGAGTGGGTGATGGGAGAGTGGGGTGATAGGAGAGTGGGTGATGGGAGAGTGGGGTGATAGGGGAGTGGGTGATGGGAGAGTGGGTGATGGGAGAGTGGGTGATAGGAGAGTGGGTGACAGGAGAGTGGGTGACGGGAGAGTGGGTGATAGGGGAGTGGGTGATGGGAGAGTGGGTGATGGGAGAGTGGGTGATAGGAGAGTGGGTGACAGGAGAGTGGGTGACGGGAGAGTGGGTGATAGGAGAGTGGGTGACAGGAGAGTGGGTGATAGGGGAGTGGGTGATGGGAGAGTGGAGTGATAGGAGAGTGGGTGATGGGAGAGTGGGTGATGGGAGAGTGGGTGATGGGAGAGTGGGGTGATAGGAGAGTGGGTGATGGGAGAGTGGGGTGATAGGAGAGTGGGTGATGGGAGAGTGGGGTGATAGGAGAGTGTGTGATGAGAGAGTGGGTGATGGGAGAGTGGGTGATGGGAGAGTGGTTGATGGGAGAGTGGGGTGATAGGAGAGTGGGTGATAGGGGAGTGGGTGATGGGAGAGTGGAGTGATAGGAGAGTGGGGTGATAGGAGAGTGGGTGATGGGAGAGTGGGTGATGGGAGAGTGGGGTGATAGGAGAGTGGGTGATGGGAGAGTGGGTGATGGGAGAGTGGGGTGATGGGAGAGTGGAGTGATAGGAGAGTGGGTGATGGGAGAGTGGGTGATGGGAGAGTGGTTCATGGGAGAGTGGGTGATGGGAGAGTGGGTGATGGGAGAGTGGGGTGATGGGAGAGTGGGGTGATAGGAGAGTGGGTGATGGGAGAGTGGGGTGATAGGGGAGTGGGTGATTGGAGAGTGGAGTGATAGGAGAGTGGGTGATAGGAGAGTGGGTGATCGGGGAGTGGGTGATGGGAGAGTGGGGTGATAGGGGAGTGGGTGATAGGAGAGTGGGTGATGGGAGAGTGGGGTGATAGGAGAGTGGGTGATGGGAGAGTGGGTGATGGGAGAGTGGGGTGATGGGAGAGTGGGGTGATAGGAGAGTGGGTGATGGGAGAGTGGGGTGATGGGAGAGTGGAGTGATGGGAGAGTGGGGTGAAGGGAGAGTGGGTGATGGGAGAGTGGGTGATGGGAGAGTGGGGTGATGGGAGAGTGGGTGATGGGAGAGTGGGGTGATAGGGGAGTGGGTGATGGGAGAGTGGAGTGATAGGAGAGTGGGGTGAAGGGAGAGTGGGTGATGGGAGAGTGGGTGATGGGAGAGTGGGGTGATGGGAGAGTGGGTGATGGAAGAGTGGGGTGATAGGAGAGTGGGTGATGGGAGAGTGGGGTGATAGGAGAGTGGGTGATGGGAGAGTGGGGTGATAGGGGAGTGGGTGATGGGAGAGTGGGTGATGGGAGAGTGGGTGATAGGAGAGTGGGTGACAGGAGAGTGGGTGACGGGAGAGTGGGTGATAGGGGAGTGGGTGATGGGAGAGTGGGTGATGGGAGAGTGGGTGATAGGAGAGTGGGTGACAGGAGAGTGGGTGACGGGAGAGTGGGTGATAGGAGAGTGGGTGACAGGAGAGTGGGTGATAGGGGAGTGGGTGATGGGAGAGTGGAGTGATAGGAGAGTGGGTGATGGGAGAGTGGGTGATGGGAGAGTGGGTGATGGGAGAGTGGGGTGATAGGAGAGTGGGTGATGGGAGAGTGGGGTGATAGGAGAGTGGGTGATGGGAGAGTGGGGTGATAGGGGAGTGGGTGATGGGAGAGTGGGGTGATAGCGGAGTGGGTGATGGGAGAGTGGGTGATAGGAGAGTGGGTGATGGGAGAGTGGGGTGATAGGAGAGTGGGTGATAGGAGAGTGGGTGATGGGAGAGTGGGTGATAGGAGAGTGGGTGATAGGAGAATGGGTGATGGGAGAGTGGGGTGATAGGAGAGTGGGTGATGGGAGAGTGGGTGATCGGAGAGTGGGTGATAGGAGAATGGGTGATGGGAGAGTGGGGTGATAGGAGAGTGGGTGATGGGAGAGTGGGTGATAGGAGAGTGGGTGATAGGAGAATGGGTGATGGGAGAGTGGGTGATAGGAGAGTTGGTGATGGGAGAGTGGGTGATAGGGGAGTGGGTGATGGGAGAGTGGGGTGATAGGAGAGTGGGTGATGGGAGAGTGGGGTGATAGGAGAGTGGGTGATGGGAGAGTGGGGTGATAGGGGAGTGGGTGATAGGGGAGTGGGTGATGGGAGAGTGGGTGATAGGGGAGTGGGTGATGGGAGAGTGGGGTGATGGGAGAGTGGGTGATGGGAGAGTGGGGTGATAGGGGAGTGGGTGATGGGAGAGTGGGTGATAGGGGAGTGGGTGATAGGGGAGTGGGTGATGGGAGAGTGGGGTGATAGGAGAGTGGGTGATGGGAGAGTGGGGTGATAGGAGAGTGGGTGATGGGAGAGTGGGGTGATAGGGGAGTGGGTGATGGGAGAGTGGGTGATAGGGGAGTGGGTGATGGGAGAGTGGGGTGATAGGAGAGTGGGTGATGGGAGAGTGGGGTGATAGGAGAGTGGGTGATGGGAGAGTGGGTGATAGGGGAGTGGGTGATGGGAGAGTGGGTGATAGGGGAGTGGGTGATGGGAGAGTGGGTGATGGGAGAGTGGGGTGATAGGGGAGTGGGTGATGGGAGAGTGGGTGATGGGAGAGTGGGTGATGGGAGAGTGGGGTGATAGGAGAGTGGGTGATAGGGGAGTGGGTGATGGGAGAGTGGGTGATGGGAGAGTGGAGTGATAGGAGAGTGGGGTGATAGGAGAGTGGGTGATAGGGGAGTGGGTGATGGGAGAGTGGGGTGATAGGAGAGTGGGTGATAGGGGAGTGGGTGATGGGAGAGTGGGTGATGGGAGAGTGGGTGATGGGAGAGTGGAGTGATAGGAGAGTGGGTGATGGGAGAGTGGGGTGATAGGAGAGTGGGTGATAGGGGAGTGGGTGATGGGAGAGTGGGTGATGGGAGAGTGGAGTGATAGGAGAGTGGGTGATGGGAGAGTGGGTGATGGGAGAGTGGGTGATGGGAGAGTGGAGTGATAGGAGAGTGGGTGATGGGAGAGTGGGTGATGGGAGAGTGGGTGATGGGAGAGTGGGGTGATAGGAGAGTGGGTGATGGGAGAGTGGGTGATGGGAGAGTGGGGTGATAGGGGAGTGGGTGATGGGAGAGTGGGTGATAGGAGAGTGGGTGATGGGAGAGTGGGGTGATAGGAGAGTGGGTGATGGGAGAGTGGGTGATGGGAGAGTGGGTGATGGGAGAGTGGGTGATAGGAGAGTGGGTGATGGGAGAGTGGGGTGATAGGAGAGTGGGTGATGGGAGAGTGGGGTGATAGGGGAGTGGGTGATGGGAGAGTGGGTGATAGGAGAGTGGGTGATAGGAGAATGGGTGATGGGAGAGTGGGTGATAGGAGAGTTGGTGATAGGGGAGTGGGTGATGGGAGAGTGGGTGATAGGGGAGTGGGTGATGGGAGAGTGGGGTGATAGGAGAGTGGGTGATGGGAGAGTGGGGTGATAGGGGAGTGGGTGATGGGAGAGTGGGGTGATGGGAGAGTGGGTGATAGGAGAGTTGGTGATAGGGGAGTGGGTGATGGGAGAGTGGGTGATAGGGGAGTGGGTGATGGGAGAGTGGGGTGATAGGAGAGTGGGTGATGGGAGAGTGGGGTGATAGGGGAGTGGGTGATGGGAGAGTGGAGTGATAGGAGAGTGGGTGATGGGAGAGTGGGTGATGGGAGAGTGGGTGATGGGAGAGTGGAGTGATAGGAGAGTGGGTGATGGGAGAGTGGGTGATGGGAGAGTGGGTGATGGGAGAGTGGGGTGATAGGAGAGTGGGTGATGGGAGAGTGGGTGATGGGAGAGTGGGGTGATAGGGGAGTGGGTGATGGGAGAGTGGGTGATAGGAGAGTGGGTGATGGGAGAGTGGGGTGATAGGAGAGTGGGTGATGGGAGAGTGGGTGATGGGAGAGTGGGTGATAGGAGAGTGGGTGATGGGAGAGTGGGGTGATAGGAGAGTGGGTGATGGGAGAGTGGGGTGATAGGGGAGTGGGTGATGGGAGAGTGGGTGATAGGAGAGTGGGTGATAGGAGAATGGGTGATGGGAGAGTGGGTGATAGGAGAGTTGGTGATAGGGGAGTGGGTGATGGGAGAGTGGGTGATAGGGGAGTGGGTGATGGGAGAGTGGGGTGATAGGAGAGTGGGTGATGGGAGAGTGGGGTGATAGGGGAGTGGGTGATGGGAGAGTGGGGTGATGGGAGAGTGGGTGATAGGAGAGTTGGTGATAGGGGAGTGGGTGATGGGAGAGTGGGTGATAGGGGAGTGGGTGATGGGAGAGTGGGGTGATAGGAGAGTGGGTGATGGGAGAGTGGGGTGATAGGGGAGTGGGTGATGGGAGAGTGGGGTGATAGGAGAGTGGGTGATGGGAGAGTGGGGTGATAGGGGAGTGGGTGATAGGGGAGTGGGTGATGGGAGAGTGGGTGATAGGGGAGTGGGTGATGGGAGAGTGGGTGATAGGAGAGTGGGTGATGGGAGAGTGGGGTGATAGGGGAGTGGGTGATAGGGGAGTGGGTGATGGGAGAGTGGGTGATAGGGGAGTGGGTGATGGGAGAGTGGGGTGATGGGAGAGTGGGTGATGGGAGAGTGGGGTGATAGGGGAGTGGGTGATGGGAGAGTGGGTGATAGGGGAGTGGGTGATAGGGGAGTGGGTGATGGGAGAGTGGGTGATAGGGGAGTGGGTGATGGGAGAGTGGGGTGATGGGAGAGTGGGTGATGGGAGAGTGGGGTGATAGGGGAGTGGGTGATGGGAGAGTGGGTGATAGGGGAGTGGGTGATAGGGGAGTGGGTGATGGGAGAGTGGGTGATAGGGGAGTGGGTGATGGGAGAGTGGGGTGATAGGAGAGTGGGTGATGGGAGAGTGGGTGATAGGGGAGTGGGTGATGGGAGAGTGGGTGATAGGGGAGTGGGTGATGGGAGAGTGGGTGATGGGAGAGTGGGGTGATAGGGGAGTGGGTGATGGGAGAGTGGGTGATGGGAGAGTGGGTGATGGGAGAGTGGGGTGATAGGAGAGTGGGTGATGGGAGAGTGGGGTGATAGGAGAGTGGGTGATGGGAGAGTGGGGTGATAGGGGAGTGGGTGATGGGAGAGTGGGTGATAGGGGAGTGGGTGATGGGAGAGTGGGGTGATAGGAGAGTGGGTGATGGGAGAGTGGGGTGATAGGAGAGTGGGTGATGGGAGAGTGGGTGATAGGGGAGTGGGTGATGGGAGAGTGGGTGATAGGGGAGTGGGTGATGGGAGAGTGGGCGATGGGAGAGTGGGGTGATAGGGGAGTGGGTGATGGGAGAGTGGGTGATGGGAGAGTGGGTGATGGGAGAGTGGGGTGATAGGAGAGTGGGTGATAGGGGAGTGGGTGATGGGAGAGTGGAGTGATAGGAGAGTGGGTGATGGGAGAGTGGGTGATGGGAGAGTGGGTGATGGGAGAGTGGAGTGATAGGAGAGTGGGTGATGGGAGAGTGGGTGATGGGAGAGTGGGGTGATAGGAGAGTGGGTGATGGGAGAGTGGGTGATGGGAGAGTGGGGTGATATGTGAGTGGGTGATGGGAGAGTGGGTGATAGGAGAGTGGGTGATGGGAGAGTGGGGTGATAGGAGAGTGGGTGATGGGAGAGTGGGTGATGGGAGAGTGGGTGATGGGAGAGTGGGTGATAGGAGAGTGGGTGATGGGAGAGTGGGGTGATAGGAGAGTGGGTGATGGGAGAGTGGGGTGATAGGGGAGTGGGTGATGGGAGAGTGGGTGATGGGAGAGTGGGTGATAGGAGAATGGGTGATGGGAGAGTGGGTGATAGGAGAGTTGGTGATAGGGGAGTGGGTGATGGGAGAGTGGGTGATAGGGGAGTGGGTGATGGGAGAGTGGGGTGATAGGAGAGTGGGTGATGGGAGAGTGGGGTGATAGGGGAGTGGGTGATGGGAGAGTGGGGTGATAGGAGAGTGGGTGATGGGAGAGTGGGGTGATGGGAGAGTGGGTGATGGGAGAGTGGGGTGATAGGGGAGTGGGTGATGGGAGAGTGGGTGATAGGGGAGTGGGTGATGGGAGAGTGGGGTGATGGGAGAGTGGGTGATGGGAGAGTGGGGTGATAGGGGAGTGGGTGATGGGAGAGTGGGTGATAGGGGAGTGGGTGATAGGGGAGTGGGTGATGGGAGAGTGGGTGATAGGGGAGTGGGTGATGGGAGAGTGGGGTGATGGGAGAGTGGGTGATGGGAGAGTGGGGTGATAGGGGAGTGGGTGATGGGAGAGTGGGTGATAGGGGAGTGGGTGATAGGGGAGTGGGTGATGGGAGAGTGGGTGATAGGGGAGTGGGTGATCGGAGAGTGGGTGATGGGAGAGTGGGGTGATAGGAGAGTGGGTGATGGGAGAGTGGGTGATGGGAGAGTGGGGTGATAGGGGAGTGGGTGATGGGAGAGTGGGTGATAGGGGAGTGGGTGATGGAAGAGTGGGGTGATAGGAGAGTGGGTGATGGGAGAGTGGGGTGATGGGAGAGTGGGTGATGGGAGAGTGGGGTGATAGGGGAGTGGGTGATGGGAGAGTGGGTGATAGGAGAGTGGGTGATAGGAGAATGGGTGATGGGAGAGTGGGTGATAGGAGAGTTGGTGATAGGGGAGTGGGTGATGGGAGAGTGGGTGATAGGGGAGTGGGTGCTGGGAGAGTGGGTGATAGGAGAGTTGGTGATCGGGGAGTGGGTGATGGGAGAGTGGGTGATATGGGAGTGGGTGATGGGAGAGTGGGTGATAGGGGAGTTGGTGATAGGGGAGTGGGTGATGGGAGAGTGGGTGCTGGGAGAGTGGGTGATAGGAGAGTTGGTGATAGGGGAGTGGGTGATGGGAGAGTGGGTGATATGGGAGTGGGTGATGGGAGAGTGGGTGATAGTGGAGTGGGGTGATAGGAGAGTGGGTGATAGGGGAGTGGGTGATAGGAGAGTGGAGTGATAGGAGAGTGGGTGATAGGAGAGTGGAGTGAGAGGAGAGTGGGTGATAGGAGAGTGGGGTGATGGGAGAGTGGGTGATCGGAGAGTGGGTGATCGGAGAGTGGTTGATGGGAGAGTGGGTGATGGGAGAGTGGGTGATAGGAGAGTGGGTGATGGGAGAGTGGGTGATGGGAGAGTGGGGTGATGGGAGAGTGGGTGATAGGGGAGTGGGTGATAGGGGAGTGGGTGATGGGAGAGTGGGTGATAGGGGAGTGGGTGATCGGAGAGTGGGTGATGGGAGAGTGGGGTGATAGGAGAGTGGGTGATGGGAGAGTGGGTGATGGGAGAGTGGGGTGATAGGGGAGTGGGTGATGGGTGAGTGGGTGATAGGGGAGTGGGTGATGGAAGAGTGGGGTGATAGGAGAGTGGGTGATGGGAGAGTGGGGTGATGGGAGAGTGGGTGATGGGAGAGTGGGGTGATAGGGGAGTGGGTGATGGGAGAGTGGGTGATAGGAGAGTGGGTGATAGGAGAATGGGTGATGGGAGAGTGGGTGATAGGAGAGTTGGTGATAGGGGAGTGGGTGATGGGAGAGTGGGTGATAGGGGAGTGGGTGCTGGGAGAGTGGGTGATAGGAGAGTTGGTGATCGGGGAGTGGGTGATGGGAGAGTGGGTGATATGGGAGTGGGTGATGGGAGAGTGGGTGATAGGGGAGTTGGTGATAGGGGAGTGGGTGATGGGAGAGTGGGTGCTGGGAGAGTGGGTGATAGGAGAGTTGGTGATAGGGGAGTGGGTGATGGGAGAGTGGGTGATATGGGAGTGGGTGATGGGAGAGTGGGTGATAGTGGAGTGGGGTGATAGGAGAGTGGGTGATAGGGGAGTGGGTGATAGGAGAGTGGAGTGATAGGAGAGTGGGTGATAGGAGAGTGGAGTGAGAGGAGAGTGGGTGATAGGAGAGTGGGGTGATGGGAGAGTGGGTGATCGGAGAGTGGGTGATCGGAGAGTGGTTGATGGGAGAGTGGGTGATGGGAGAGTGGGTGATAGGAGAGTGGGTGATGGGAGAGTGGGTGATGGGAGAGTGGGGTGATGGGAGAGTGGGTGATAGGAGAGTGGGTGATCGGAGAGTGGGTGATCGGAGAGTGGTTGATGGGAGAGTGGGTGATGGGAGAGTGGGTGATAGGAGAGTGGGTGATGGGAGAGTGGGTGATGGGAGAGTGGGTGATGGGAGAGTGGGTGATAGGAGAGTGGAGTGATAGGAGAGTGGGTGATGGGAGAGTGGGGTGAAGGGAGAGTGGGTGATAGGAGAGTGGGTGATGGGAGAGTGGGTGATAGGAGAGTGGGTGATGGGAGAGTGGGTGATAGGAGAGTGGGTGATCGGAGAGTGGGTGATGGGAGAGTGGGTGATGGGAGAGTGGGTGATAGGAGAGTGGGTGATGGGAGAGTGGGGTGATGGGAGAGTGGGTGATAGGAGAGTGGGTGATGGGAGAGTGGGGTGATGGGAGTGTGGGTGATGGGAGAGTGGGTGATGGGAGAGTGGGTGATGGGAGAGTGGGTGATAGGAGAGTGGGTGATGGGAGAGTGGGGTGATAGGAGAGTGGGTGATGGGAGAGTGGGGTGATGGGAGAGTGGGGTGATGGGAGAGTGGGGTGATGGGAGAGTGGGTGATAGGAGAGTGGGTGATGGGAGAGTGGGTGATGGGAGAGTGGGTGATGGGAGAGTGGGTGATGGGAGAGTGGGTGATGGGAGAGTGGGGTGATAGGGGAGTGGGTGATGGGAGAGTGGGTGATAGGAGAGTGGGTGATGGGAGAGTGGGGTGATAGGGGAGTGGGTGATGGGAGAGTGGGTGATAGGAGAGTGGGTGATGGGAGAGTGGGGTGATAGGAGAGTGGGGTAATAGGGGAGTGGGTGATGGGAGAGTGGGTGATAGGGGAGTGGGTGATGGGAGAGTGGGTGTTGGGAGAGTGGGTGATAGGAGAGTGGGTGATGGGAGAGTGGGGTGATAGGAGAGTGGGTGATAGGGGAGTGGGTGATGGGAGAGTGGGTGATAGGAGAGTGGGTGTTGGGAGAGTGGGTGATGGGAGAGTGGGTGATGGGAGAGTGGGGTGATAGGAGAGTGGGTGATAGGGGAGTGGGTGATGGGAGAGTGGGTGATAGGAGAGTGCGGTGATAGGGGAGTGGGTGATAGGAGAGTGGGTGATGGGAGAGTGGGGTGATAGGAGAGTGGGTGATAGGGGAGTGGGTGATGGGAGAGTGGGGTGATAGGGGAGTGGGTGATGGGAGAGTGGAGTGATGGGAGAGTGGGTGTTGGGAGAGTGGGTTTTGGGAGAGTGGGTGATAGGAGAGTGGGTGATGGGAGAGTGGGTGATAGGAGAGTGGGTGATGGGAGAGTGGGGTGATAGGAGAGTGGGTGATAGGGGAGTGGGTGATGGGAGAGTGGGTGATAGGAGAGTGCGGTGATAGGGGAGTGGGTGATAGGAGAGTGGGTGATGGGAGAGTGGGGTGATAGGAGAGTGGGTGATAGGGGAGTGGGTGATGGGAGAGTGGGGTGATAGGGGAGTGGGTGATGGGAGAGTGGAGTGATAGGAGAGTGGGTGATGGGACAGTGGGGCGATGGGAGAGTGGGGTGAGGGGACAGTGGGGAGAGGGGACAGTGGGGTGAGGGGACAGTGGGGTGAGGGGACAGTGGGGTGATGGGACAGTGGGGCGATGGGAGAGTGGGGCGATGGGACAGTGGGGAGATGGGACAGTGGGGTGATGGGACAGTGGGGTGATGGGACAGTGGGGTGATGGGACAGTGGGGTGATGGGAGAGTGGGGCGATGGGACAGTGGGGCGATGGGACAGTGGGGAGATGGGACAGTGGGGAGATGGGAGAGTGGGGAGATGGGACAGTGGGGTGAGGGGACAGTGGGGCGATGGGACAGTGGGGCGATGGGACAGTGGGGAGATGGGACAGTGGGGAGATGGGACAGTGGGGTGAGGGGACAGTGGGGTGATGGGAGAGTGGGGTGATGGGAGAGTGGGGTGATGGGACAGTGGGGAGATGGGACAGTGGGGAGATGGGACAGTGGGGAGATGGGACAGTGGGGTGATGGGACAGTGGGGTGATGGGAGAGTGGGGAGATGGGACAGTGGGGTGATGGGACAGTGGGGTGATGGGACAGTGGGGCGATGGGACAGTGGGGCCATGGGACAGTGGGGTGAGGGGACAGTGGGGCGATGGGACAGTGGGGCGAGGGGACAGTGGGGTGAGGGGACAGTGGGGTGAGGGGAGAGTGGGGCGATGGGACAGTGGGGCGATGGGACAGTGGGGCGAGGGGACAGTGGGGCGATGGGACAGTGGGGCGATGGGACAGTGGGGCGAGGGGACAGTGGGGCGAGGGGACAGTGGGGCGATGGGACAGTGGGGCGAGGGGACAGTGGGGCGAGGGGACAGTGGGGATATGGGACAGTGGGGCGATGGGACAGTGGGGCGATGGGAGAGTGGGGCGAGGGGACAGTGGGGCGATGGGACAGTGGGGCGAGGGGACAGTGGGGCGAGGGGACAGTGGGGTGATGGGACAGTGGGGTGAGGGGACAGTGGGGTGAGGGGAGAGTGGGGTGATGGGAGAGTGGGGCGATGGGACAGTGGGGCGAGGGGACAGTGGGGCGATGGGACAGTGGGGTGAGGGGACAGTGGGGTGATGGGACAGTGGGGTGATGGGAGAGTGGGGTGATGGGAGAGTGGGGTGATGGGAGAGTGGGGCGATGGGACAGTGGGGTGATGGGACAGTGGGGCGATGGGACAGTGGGGCGATGGGACAGTGGGGCGATGGGAGAGTGGGGCGAGGGGACAGTGGGGCGAGGGGACAGTGGGGATATGGGACAGTGGGGCGATGGGACAGTGGGGCGATGGGAGAGTGGGGCGAGGGGACAGTGGGGCGATGGGACAGTGGGGCGAGGGGACAGTGGGGCGAGGGGACAGTGGGGCGAGGGGACAGTGGGGCGAGGGGACAGTGGGGTGATGGGACAGTGGGGTGAGGGGACAGTGGGGTGAGGGGAGAGTGGGGCGATGGGACAGTGGGGCGAGGGGACAGTGGGGCGATGGGACAGTGGGGCGAGGGGACAGTGGGGCGATGGGACAGTGGGGCGATGGGACAGTGGGGTGAGGGGACAGTGGGGTGATGGGACAGTGGGGTGATGGGAGAGTGGGGTGATGGGAGAGTGGGGAGATGGGACAGTGGGGTGATGGGAGAGTGGGGAGATGGGACAGTGCGGTGATGGGACAGTGGGGTGATGGGACAGTGGGGCGAGGGGACAGTGGGGTGATGGGACAGTGGGGAGATGGGACAGTGGGGTGATGGGACAGTGGGGAGATGGGACAGTGGGGCGATGGGACAGTGGGGCGAGGGGACAGTGGGGTGATGGGACAGTGGGGAGATGGGACAGTGGGGTGATGGGACAGTGGGGTGATGGGACAGTGGGGCGATGGGACAGTGGGGTGATGGGACAGTGGGGTGATGGGACAGTGGGGCGAGGGGACAGTGGGGAGATGGGACAGTGGGGTGATGGGACAGTGGGGAGATGGGACAGTGGGGTGATGGGACAGTGGGGTGATGGGACAGTGGGGCGAGGGGACAGTGGGGTGATGGGACAGTGGGGTGATGGGACAGTGGGGAGATGGGACAGTGGGGCGATGGGACAGTGGGGAGATGGGACAGTGGGGCGATGGGACAGTGGGGCGATGGGACAGTGGGGAGATGGGAGAGTGGGGCGATGGGACAGTGGGGCGATGGGACAGTGGGGAGATGGGACAGTGGGGCGATGGGACAGTGGGGAGATGGGACAGTGGGGCGATGGGACAGTGGGGAGATGGGAGAGTGGGGCGATGGGACAGTGGGGAGATGGGACAGTGGGGCGATGGGACAGTGGGGCGATGGGACAGTGGGGCGATGGGACAGTGGGGCGATGGGAGAGTGGGGAGATGGGACAGTGGGGAGATGGGACAGTGGGGCGATGGGACAGTGGGGTGATGGGACAGTGGGGTGATGGGACAGTGGGTTGATGGGAGAGTGGGGAGATGGGACAGTGGGGTGATGGGAGAGTGGGTGATGGGAGAGTGGGGCGATGGGACAGTGGGGTGATGGGTCAGTGGGGCGATGGGAGAGTGGGTGATGGGAGAGTGGGGCGATGGGACAGTGGGGTGATGGGACAGTGGGGTGATGGGACAGTGGGGTGATGGGACAGTGGGGTGATGGGACAGTGGGGTGATGGGACAGTGGGGAGATGGGACAGTGGGGAGATGGGAGAGTGGGTTGATGGGAGAGTGGGGAGATGGGACAGTGGGGTGATGGGAGAGTGGGGAGATGGGACAGTGGGGTGATGGGACAGTGGGGCGATGGGACAGTGGGGTGATGGGACAGTGGGGTGATGGGACAGTGGGGTTATGGGACATTGGGGCGATGGGAGAGTGGGTGATGGGAGAGTGGGGCGATGGGACAGTGGGGCGATGGGACAGTGGGGTGATGGGACAGTGGGGTGATGGGACAGTGGGGCGATGGGAGAGTGGGGCGATGGGAGAGTGGGGTGATGGGACAGTGGGGCGATGGGACAGTGGGGCGATGGGAGAGTGGGCAGATGGGACAGTGGGGCGATGGGAGAGTGGGGCGATGGGACAGTGGGGAGATGGGACAGTGGGGCGATGGGACCGTGGGGTGATGGGAGAATGGGGAGATGGGAGAGTGGGGAGATGGGACAGTGGGGCGATGGGACAGTGGGGAGATGGGACAGTGGGGCGATGGGACAGTGGGGTGATGGGACAGTGGGGCGATGGGAGAGTGGGGCGAGGGGACAGTGGGGAGATGGGAGAGTGGGGCGATGGGACAGTGGGGAGATGGGAGAGTGGGTGATGGGACAGTGGGGAGATGGGAGAGTGGGGCGAGGGGACAGTGGGGAGATGGGAGAGTGGGGTGATGGGAGAATGGGGAGATGGGAGAGTGGGGAGATGGGACAGTGGGGTGATGGGAGAGTGGGGAGATGGGACAGTGGGGAGATGGGACAGTGGGGCGATGGGAGAGTGGGGTGATGGGAGAATGGGGAGATGGGAGAGTGGGGAGATGGGACAGTGGGGTGATGGGAGAGTGGGGAGATGGGACAGTGGGGAGATGGGACAGTGGGGCGATGGGACAGTGGGGTGATGGGACAGTGGGGCGAGGGGACAGTGGGGCGAGGGGACAGTGGGGCGAGGGGACAGTGGGGCGATGGGACAGTGGGGCGATGGGACAGTGGGGCGAGGGGACAGTGGGGCGATGGGAGAGTGGGGAGATGGGAGAGTGGGGAGATGGGACAGTGGGGTGATGGGAGAGTGGGGAGATGGGACAGTGGGGCGATGGGACAGTGGGGTGATGGGACAGTGGGGCGATGGGACAGTGGGGAGATGGGACAGTGGGGCGATGGGACAGTGGGGCGAGGGGACAGTGGGGCGAGGGGACAGTGGGGCGATGGGACAGTGGGGCGATGGGACAGTGGGGCGATGGGACAGTGGGGCGAGGGGACAGTGGGGCGATGGGACAGTGGGGCGATGGGACATTGGGGCGAGGGGACAGTGGGGAGATGGGACAGTGGGGCGATGGGAGAGTGGGGCGAGGGGACAGTGGGGTGAGGGGACAGTGGGGTGATGGGACAGTGGGGTGAGGGGACAGTGGGGTGAGGGGACATTGGGGTGAGGGGACAGTGGGGTGATGGGACAGTGGGGTGATGGGACAGTGGGGTGAGGGGACATTGGGGTGATGGGACAGTGGGGTGATGGGACAGTGGGGTGATGGGACAGTGGGGTGATGGGACAGTGGGGTGAGGGGACATTGGGGTGATGGGACAGTGGGGTGATGGGACAGTGGGGTGATGGGACATTGGGGTGATGGGACAGTGGGGTGATGGGACAGTGGGGTGATGGGACAGTGGGGTGATGGGACATTGGGGTGATGGGACAGTGGGGTGATGGGACAGTGGGGTGAGGGGACATTGGGGTGAGGGGACAGTGGGGTGATGGAACAGTGGGGTGATGGGACAGTGGGGTGAGGGGACATTGGGGTGATGGGACAGTGGGGTGATGGGACAGTGGGGTGAGGGGACCGTGGGGTGATGGGACAGTGGGGTGAGGGGACAGTGGGGTGAGGGGACAGTGGGGTGATGGGACAGTGGGGTGAGGGGACAGTCGGGTGATGGGACAGTGGGGTGAGGGGACAGATGGGTGATGGGACAGTGGGGTGAGGGGACAGTGGGGTGAGGGGACAGTGGGGTGATGGGACAGTGGGGTGATGGGACAGTGGGGTGAGGGGACATTGGGGAGATGGGACAGTGGGGTGAGGGGACAGTGGGGTGATGGGAGAGTGGGGTGATGGGACAGTGGGGTGACTGTGTGTCAATGGGGCTGTGGGGCCATGAGGCAGTGGGGTGGAAGGATTGCTTGGTGATGGGGAATGGGACTTGGGAGAATGGGATGATTGGACAGTGGAATGATTGGACCATTGGGTGTCTGTATAATAGAGTAAAAGGACTAAGCCACTTTTACAAAATGATTACTGTCTAAACTCCTCGTTAGTCACTGAACAAACTAAATCTGTGGTTTAATTATTGAAATATTCTTGAACATCAATGGTGTCGGCCAACAAAAGGGGTCAGTGAGGAGCTTCAAGACAATCCTGTCCTCAGTGTGCCTGCTATTATTTTGCAGTTTCTGCATTCGACGTTCCCATTCTACGTGATCTTTTAACATTTCACTGCGAGTGAACGAGGCAGTGTTATAGTCAATTAGTGTCAAGTAATGATCACAATTGGGTATAATTTGCAGAAGGGGCTGTTTTGCTTTGTGTCTTGAATTGCTGACTGATGATGGAGATCAATGTTCACCTTGTCTGTTTCTTCAGTTGATCACTTTGACCTTTGGTGGTGATATTCAAAGATCGCTCTCTTTAAATTAACAGTGTCCCCATGTTGCCTTTGTCCACTGCTCCAATTCAGCCTGTGCCCGTCATCCCAAAGATGTGCTCACAGAATCACCAAAGGTAAAAAAATACTTTCAATAAAGTTGAACATTTTGAAGTATTCAGCGGCCAGAAATGACAAATGATTGATTGTTTCTCATGCTCATAACCTTCAGAGGACATTTGTGACTTCACCATTACTCTGGTAGTCTTTGATCATTTTGATTTTACTGAGATTATTGTGAAGATTCTGGGAAGTGAATTTTAATGACAGACCCCACCGAGGGGGACAGTGATACAAGGGATTTGAACACAACAGTGTACAGGACAGCAATAGACCACTTCAATTTATCTGTCCGGCCCCAAAGTTCAAAAGCAGAACAACTGGCTCCCTCCCAATGTTGCTCCATTGAACTTCTCGCCAAATGCCTGTCCAGGTCCATTTGACAATTCCTGCTAAAACAGGCTTTCGCGGATTGGTTGCACGAAGGACATGCCGTCGATTTTCCTGACCACTAACTTCAATGATAAGGAAAATGAGGTGAGGAGGCCAATCCGCTCCTGCTGATTTTGTGAGCCCGCTGAAGTTGAATTTCACCCGCCCCGGTGTGATGTGCCTCGAACACCAACCTGGGCACTCCATTCCAAACATCCCTCGCACTCTGTGTTCAACCTGATCTGTCCATTCACCTCCCCTGTTCTCAGCTCCATCCCACACTTTCTCATTGTTCTTGGGACCACAATAAACATTTTATCATGGTTTATATGTTTAAGGATCTCGAATACCACAATAAGAGCCCCGCTCAGACTCCCCTTCTCTTCAGTGTCACCAAACTCAACTTCTGTCATCTCTGCTTGTAGCTCAGGTATCTGATGACAGGTATCAGACATTAACCCTCAGGTATCTAATGACAGGTATCAGACAGTAATCCTCAGGTATCTAATGACAGGTATCAGACAGTAATCCTCAGGTATCTAATGACAGGTATCAGACAGTAACCCTCATGTAACTGATGTCAGGTATCAGACATTAACCCTCAGGTATCTGATGACAGGTATCAGACAGTGACGCTCAAGTATCTGATGACAGGTATCTGACAGTAATCCTCAGGTATCTGATGACAGGTATCAGACAGTGACCCTCAAGTATCTGATGACAGGTATCAGACAGTAACCCTCAGGTATCTGATGACAGGTATCAGACAGTGACCCTCAAGTATCTGATGACAGGTATCAGACAGTAACCCTCAGGTATCTGATGACAGGTATCAGACAGTGACCCTCAGGTATCTGATGACAGGTATCAGACAGTAACCCTCAGGTATCTGATGACAGGAATCAGACAGCAACCATCAGGTGTCTGATGACAGGTATCAGACAGTGACCCTCAGGTATCTGATGACAGGTATCAGACAGTAATCCTCTGGTATCTGATGACTGGTATCAGACAGTGACCCTCAAATATCTGATGACACGTATCAGACAGTAATCCTTACGTATCTGATGACAGGTGTCAGACAGTGACCCTCAGGTATCTGATGACACGTATCAGACAGTAATCCTTACGTATCTGATGACAGGTATCAGACAGTAACGCTCAGGTATCTGATGTCAGGTATCAGACAGCAATCCTCAGGTATCTGATGACAGGTATCAGACAGTAATCCTCAGGTATCTGATGACTGGTATCAGACAGTAATCCTCAGGTATCTGATGACTGGTATCAGACAGTAATCCTCAGGTATCTAATGACAGGTATCAGACAGTAACCCTCAGGTATCTGATGACAGGTATCAGACAGTAACCCTCAGGTATCTGATGACAGGAATCAGACAGTAATCCTCAGGTATCTGATGACTGGTATCAGACAGTAATCCTCAGGTATCTAATGACAGGTATCAGACAGTAACCCTCAGGTATCTGATGACAGGTATCAGACAGTAATCCTCAGGTATCTGATGACAGGTATCAGACAGTGACCCTCAGGTATCTGATGACAGGTATCAGACAGTAATCCTCAGGTATCTGATGACAGGTATCAGACAGTAACCCTCAGGTATCTGATGACAGGTATCAGACAGTAATCCTCAGGTATCTGATGACTGGTATCAGACAGTGACTCTCAGGTATCTGATGACAGGTATCAGACAGTAATCCTCAGGTATCTGATGACTGGTATCAGACAGTAATCCTCAGGTATCTGATGACAGGTATCAGACAGTAATCCTCAGGTATCTGATGACAGGTATCAGACAGTGACCCTCAGGTATCTGATGACAGGTGTCAGACAGTGACTCTCAGGTATCTGATGACAGGTATCAGACAGTAACCCTCAGGTATCTAATGACAGGTATCAGACAGTAATCCTCAGGTATCTGATGAGAGGTATCAGACAGTAATCCTCAGGTATCTGATGACAGGTATCAGACATTAACCCTCAGGTATCTCATAACTGGTATCAGACAGTAACCTGCAGGTGTCAGATGACAGGTATCAGACAGTGACCCTCAGGTATCTGATGACTGGTATCAGACAGTGACCCTCAGGTATCTGATGACAGGTTACAGACAGTAACCCTCAGGTATCTGATGACTGGTATCAGACAGTGACCCTCAGGTATCTGATGACAGGTTACAGACAGTAACCCTCAGATATCTGATGACTGGTATCAGACAGTGACCGTCAGGTATCTGAGGACAGGTTACAGACAGTAACCCTCAGGTATCTGATGACTGGTATCAGACAGTGACCCTCAGGTATCTGATGACTGGTATCAGACAGTGACCCTCAGGTATCTAATGACTGGTATCAGACAGTAACCCTCAGGTATCTGATGACTGGTATCAGACAGTGACCCTCAGGTATCTGAGGACAGGTTACAGACAGTAACCCTCAGGTATCTGATGACTGGTATCAGAGAGTAACTCTCAGGAATCTGATTGCAGGTATCAGACAGTAATCCCCTTGTATCTGCTGACTGGTATCAGACAGTGACCCTCAGGTATCTGACGACAGGTATCAGACAGTGACCCTCAGGTATCTGATGTCAGGTATCAGACAGTAACCCTCAGGTATCTGATGACTGGTATCAGAGAGTAACTCTCAGGAATCTGATTGCAGGTATCAGACAGTAACCCTCAGGTATCTGATGATAGGTTACGGACACTAATCCTCAGGTATCTGATGATTGGTATCAGACAGTGACCCTCAGGTATCTGATGACTGGTATCAGACAGTGACCCTCAGGTATCTGATGACAGGTTACAGACAGTAACCCTCAGGTATCTGATGACTGGTATCAGACAGTGACCCTCAGGTATCTGAGGACAGGTTACAGACAGTAACCCTCAGGTATCTGATGACTGGTATCAGACAGTAATCACCTTGTATCTGCTGACTGGTATCAGACAGTGACCCTCAGGTATCTGATGACAGGTATCAGACAGTGACCCTCAGGTATCTGATGTCAGGTATCAGACAGTAACCCTCAGGTATCTGATGACTGGTATCAGAGAGTAACTCTCAGGAATCTGATGACTGGTATCAGACAGTAACCCTCAGGTATCTGATTGCAGGTATCAGACAGTAACCCTCAGGGATCTGCTGACTGGTATCAGACAGTGACCCTCAGGTATCTGATGACAGGCATCAGACAGTAACCTTCAGTTATCTGATGACTGGTATCAGACTGTAACCCTCAGGTATCTGATGACTGATATCAGACAGTAACCCTCAGTTATCTGATGACTGGTATCAGACTGCAACCCTCAGGTATCTGCTGACTGGTATCAGACAGTTACCCTCAGGCATCTGCTGACTGGTATCAGACAGTAACCCTCAGGTGTCAGATGACAGCTATCAGACAGTGACACTTAGGTATCTGATGACAGGTTACGGACACTAATCCTCAGGTATCTGATAACTGGGATCAGACAGTAACCCTCAGGTATCCGATGACAGGTATCAGACAGTAATCCCCTGGTATCTGATGACTGGTATCAGACAGTAACCCTCCGGTATCTGATGACTGGTATCAGACAGTAATCCCCTGGTATCTGATGACTGGTATCAGACAGTAACCCCCAGGTATCTGATGACAGGTATCAGACAGTAACCCTCAGGTATCTGATGACAGGTATCAGACAGTAATCCTCAGGTATCTGATAACAGTTATCAGGCAGTGACCCTCAGGTATCTGATGACAGGTATCAGACAGTGACCCTCAGGTATCTGATAACAGGTATCAGACAGTGACCCTAAGGTACCTGATGACTGGTATCAGACAGTAACTCTCAGGTATCTGCTGACTGGTATCAGACAGTGACCCTCAGGTATCTGATGACACGTATCAGAAAGTAACCCTTAGGTATTTGATGACTGGTATCAGACAGTAACCCTCAGGTCTCTGATGTCAGGTATCAGACAGTAACCCTCAGGTATCTGATGACTGGTATCAGACAGTAACCCTCAGGTATCTGATGACAGGTATCAGACAGTAACCTGCAGGTGTCAGGTGACTGGTATCAGACAGTGACCCTCAGGTATCTGATGACAGGTTACGGACACGAATCCTCAGGGATCTGATGATTGGTATCAGACAGTGACCCTCAGGTATTTGATGACAGGTATCAGACAGTGACCCTCAGGTATCTGATGACAGGTATCAGACAGTAATCCTCTGGTATCTGATGACTGGTATCAGACAGTGACCCTCAAATATCTGATGACACGTATCAGACAGTAATCCTTACGTATCTGATGACAGGTGTCAGACAGTGACCCTCAGGTATCTGATGACACGTATCAGACAGTAATCCTTACGTATCTGATGACAGGTATCAGACAGTAACGCTCAGGTATCTGATGTCAGGTATCAGACAGCAATCCTCAGGTATCTGATGACAGGTATCAGACAGTAATCCTCAGGTATCTGATGACTGGTATCAGACAGTAATCCTCAGGTATCTAATGACAGGTATCAGACAGTAACCCTCAGGTATCTGATGACAGGTATCAGACAGTAACCCTCAGGTATCTGATGACAGGTATCAGACAGTAATCCTCAGGTATCTGATGACTGGTATCAGACAGTAATCCCCTGGTATCTGATGACTGGTATCAGACAGTAACCCTCAGGTATCTGCTGACTGGTATCAGACAGTGCCCCTCAGGTATCTGATGACAGGTATCAGACAGTAACCCTCAGGTATCTGATGACTGGTATCAGACAGTAATCCCCTGGTATCTGATGACTGGTATCAGACAGTAACCCTCCGGTATCTGATGACTGGTATCAGACAGTAATCCCCTGGTATCTGATGACTGGTATCAGACAGTAACCCTCAGGTATCTCATAACTGGTATCAGACAGTAACCTGCAGGTATCTGAGGACAGGTTACAGACAGTAACCCTCAGGTATCTGATGACTGGTATCAGACAGTGACCCTCAGGTATCTGATGACTGGTATCAGACAGTGACCCTCAGGTATCTGATGACAGGTTACAGACAGTAAACCTCAGGTATCTGATGACTGGTATCAGACAGTGACCCTCAGGTATCTGAGGACAGGTTACAGACAGTAACCCTCAGGTATCTGATGACTGGTATCAGACAGTAATCCCCTTGTATCTGCTGACTGGTATCAGACAGTGACCCTCAGGTATCTGATGACAGGTATCAGACAGTAACCCTCAGGTATCTGATGACTGGTATCAGAGAGTAACTCTCAGGAATCTGATTGCAGTTATCAGACAGTAACCCTCAGGGATCTGCTGACTGGTATCAGACAGTGACCCTCAGGTATCTGATGACAGGTATCAGACAGTAACCTTCAGTTATCTGATGACTGGTATCAGACTGTAACCCTCAGGTATCTGATGACTGGTATCAGACAGTAACCCTCAGTTATCTGATGACTGGTATCAGACTGCAACCCTCAGGTATCTGCTGACTGGTATCAGACAGTTACCCTCAGGCATCTGCTGACTGGTATCAGACAGTAACCCTCAGGTGTCAGATGACAGCTATCAGACAGTGACCCTTAGGTATCTGATGACAGGTTACGGACACTAATCCTCAGGTATCTGATAACTGGTATCAGACAGTAATCCTCAGGTATCTGATGACAGGTATCAGACAGTAATCCTCAGGTATCTGATGACAGGTATCAGACATTAACCCACAGGTATCTGATGACTGGTATCAGACAGTAACCCTCAGGTATCTCATAACTGGTATCAGACAGTAACCTGCAGGTGTCAGATGACAGGTATCAGACAGTGACCCTCAGGTATCTGATGATAGGTTACAGACAGTAACCCTCAGGTATCTGATGACTGGTATCAGACAGTGACCCTCAGGTATCTGAGGACAGGTTACAGACAGTAACCCTCAGGTATCTGATGACTGGTATCAGAGAGTAACTCTCAGGAATCTGATGACTGGTATCAGACAGTAACCCTCAGGTATCTGATTGCAGGTATCAGACAGTAACCCTCAGGTATCTGCTGACTGGTATCAGACAGTGCCCCTCAGGTATCTGATGACAGGTATCAGACAGTAACCCTCAGGTATCTGATGACTGGTATCAGATAGTAATCCCCTGGTATCTGATGACTGGTATCAGACAGTAACCCTCCGGTATCTGATGACTGGTATCAGACAGTAATCCCCTGGTATCTGATGACTGGTATCAGACAGTAACCCTCAGGTATCTCATAACTGGTATCAGACAGTAACCTGCAGGTGTCAGATGACAGGTATCAGACAGTGACCCTCAGGTATCTGATGACTGGTATCAGACAGTGACCATCAGGTATCTGAGGACAGGTTACAGACAGTAACCCTCAGGTATCTGATGACTGGTATCAGACAGTGACCCTCAGGTATCTGATGACTGGTATCAGACAGTGACCCTCAGGTATCTGATGACAGGTTACAGACAGTAAACCTCAGGTATCTGATGACTGGTATCAGACAGTGACCCTCAGGTATCTGAGGACAGGTTACAGACAGTAACCCTCAGGTATCTGTTGACTGGTATCAGACAGTAATCCCCTTGTATCTGCTGACTGGTATCAGACAGTGACCCTCAGGTATCTGATGACAGGTATCAGACAGTAACCCTCAGGTATCTGATGACTGGTATCAGAGAGTAACTCTCAGGAATCTGATTGCAGTTATCAGACAGTAACCCTCAGGGATCTGCTGACTGGTATCAGACAGTGACCCTCAGGTATCTGATGACAGGTATCAGACAGTAACCTTCAGTTATCTGATGACTGGTATCAGACTGTAACCCTCAGGTATCTGATGACTGGTATCAGACAGTAACCCTCAGTTATCTGATGACTGGTATCAGACTGCAACCCTCAGGTATCTGCTGACTGGTATCAGACAGTTACCCTCAGGCATCTGCTGACTGGTATCAGACAGTAACCCTCAGGTGTCAGATGACAGCTATCAGACAGTGACCCTTAGGTATCTGATGACAGGTTACGGACACTAATCCTCAGGTATCTGATAACTGGTATCAGACAGTAATCCTCAGGTATCTGATGACAGGTATCAGACAGTAATCCTCAGGTATCTGATGACAGGTATCAGACATTAACCCACAGGTATCTGATGACTGGTATCAGACAGTAACCCTCAGGTATCTCATAACTGGTATCAGACAGTAACCTGCAGGTGTCAGATGACAGGTATCAGACAGTGACCCTCAGGTATCTGATGATAGGTTACAGACAGTAACCCTCAGGTATCTGATGACTGGTATCAGACAGTGACCCTCAGGTATCTGAGGACAGGTTACAGACAGTAACCCTCAGGTATCTGATGACTGGTATCAGAGAGTAACTCTCAGGAATCTGATGACTGGTATCAGACAGTAACCCTCAGGTATCTGATTGCAGGTATCAGACAGTAACCCTCAGGGATCTGCTGACTGGTATCAGACAGTGACCCTCAGGTATCTGATGACAGGTATCAGACAGTAACCTTCAGTTATCTGATGACTGGTATCAGACTGTAACCCTCAGGTATCTGATGACTGGTATCAGACAGTAACCCTCAGTTATCTGATGACTGCTATCAGACTGCAACCCTCAGGTATCTGCTGACTGGTATCAGACAGTTACCCTCAGGCATCTGCTGACTGGTATCAGACAGTGACCCTCAGGTATCTGATGACAGGTTACGGACACTAATCCTCAGGTATCTGACAACTGGGATCAGACAGTAATCCTCAGGTATCTGATCACAGGTATCAGACAGTGACCCTCAGGTATCTGATAACTGGGATCAGACAGTAACCCTCAAGTATCTGATGACAGGTATCAGACAGTAATCCCCTGGTATCTGATGACTGGTATCAGACAGTAACCCCCAGGTATCTGATGACAGGTATCAGACAGTAACCCTCAGGTATCTGATGACAGGTATCAGACAGTAATCCTCAGGTATCTGATAACAGTTATCAGGCAGTGACCCTCAGGTATCTGATGACAGGTATCAGACAGTGACCCTCAGGTATCTGATAACAGGTATCAGACAGTGACCCTAAGGTACCTGATAACTGGTATCAGACAGTAACTCTCAGGTATCTGCTGACTGGTATCAGACAGTGACCCTCAGGTATCTGATGACACGTATCAGAAAGTAACCCTTAGGTATTTGATGACTGGTATCAGACAGTAACCCTCAGGTCTCTGATGTCAGGTATCAGACAGTAACCCTCAGGTATCTGATGACTGGTATCAGACAGTAACCCTCAGGTATCTGATGACAGGTATCAGACAGTAACCTGCAGGTGTCAGGTGACTGGTATCAGACAGTGACCCTCAGGTATCTGATGACAGGTTACGGACACGAATCCTCAGGGATCTGATGATTGGTATCAGACAATGACCCTCAGGTATTTGATGACAGGTATCAGACAGTGACCCTCAGGTATCTGATGACAGGTTACGGACACGAATCCTCAGGTATCTGATGACTGGTATCAGACAGTAACCCTCAGGTATCTGCTGACTGGTATCAGACAGTGACCCTCAGGTATCTGATGACACGTATCAGAAAGTAACCCTTAGGTATTTGATGACTGGTATCAGACAGTAACCCTCAGGTCTCTGATGTCAGGTATCAGACAGTAACCCTCAGGTATCTGATGACTGGTATCAGACAGTAACCCTCAGGTATCTGATGACAGGTATCAGACAGTAACCTGCAGGTGTCAGGTGACTGGTATCAGACAGTGACCCTCAGGTATCTGATGACAGGTTACGGACACGAATCCTCAGGGATCTGATGATTGGTATCAGACAATGACCCTCAGGTATTTGATGACAGGTATCAGACAGTGACCCTCAGGTATCTGATGACAGGTTACGGACACGAATCCTCAGGGATCTGATGATTGGTATCAGACAGTGACCCTCAGGTATTTGATGACTGGTATCAGACAGTGACCCTCAGGTATCTGATGACTGGTATCAGACAGTGACCCTCAGGTATCTGATCACAGGTATCAGACAGTGACCCTCAGGTATCTGATGACTGGTATCAGACAGTAACCCTCAGGTATCTGATGACTGGTATCAGACAGTAATCCCGTGGTATCTGATGACTGGTATCAGACAGTAACCCCCAGGTATCTGATGACAGGTATCAGACAGTGAGCCTCAGGTATCTGATGACTGGTATCAGGCAGTGACCCTCAGGTATCTGATGACAGGTATCAGACAGTGACCCTCAGGTATCTGATCACAGGTATCAGACAGTGACCCTAAGGTATCTGATGACAGGTATCAGACAGTGACCCTCAGGTATCTGATCACAGGTATCAGACAGTGACCCTCAGGTATCTGATGACTGGTATCAGACAGTAACCCTCAGGCATCTGATGACTGGTATCAGACAGTAATCCCCTGGTATCTGATGACTGGTATCAGACAGTAACCCTCAGGTATCTGCTGACTGGTATCAGACAGTGCCCCTCAGGTATCTGATGACAGGTATCAGACAGTAACCCTCAGGTATCTGATGACTGGTATCAGACAGTAATCCCCTGGTATCTGATGACTGGTATCAGACAGTAACCCTCTGGTATCTGATGACTGGTATCAGACAGTAATCCCCTGGTATCTGATGACTGGTATCAGACAGTAACCCCCAGGTATCTGATGACTGGTATCAGGCAGTGACCCTCAGGTATCTGATGACAGGTATCAGACAGTGACCCTCAGGTATCTGATAACAGGTATCAGACAGTGACCCTAAGGTACCTGATGACTGGTATCAGACAGTAACTCTCAGGTATCTGCTGACTGGTATCAGACAGTGACCCTCAGGTATCTGATGACAGTTTAAGGACACGAATCCTCAGGGATCTGATGATTGGTATCAGAAAGTGACCCTCAGGTATCTGATGACACGTATCAGAAAGTAACCCTTAGGTATTTGATGACTGGTATCAGACAGTAACCCTCAGGTCTCTGATGTCAGGTATCAGACAGTAACCCTCAGGTATCTGATGACTGGAATCAGACAGTAACCCTCAGGGATCTCATAACTGGTATCAGACAGTAACCTGCAGGTGTCAGATGACAGGTATCAGACAGTGACCCTCAGGTATCTGATGATAGGTTACGGACACTAATCCTCAGGTATCTGATGATTGGTATCAGACAGTGACCCTCAGGTATCTGATGACTGGTATCAGACAGTGACCCTCAGGTATCTGATGACAGGTTACAGACAGTAACCCTCAGGTATCTGATGACTGGTATCAGACAGTGACACTCAGGTATCTGAGGACAGGTTACAGACAGTAACCCTCAGGTATCTGATGACTGGTATCAGACAGTAATCCCCTTGTATCTGCTGACTGGTATCAGACAGTGACCATCAGGTATCTGAGGACAGGTTACAGACAGTAACCCTCAGGTATCTGATGACTGGTATCAGACAGTGACCCTCAGGTATCTGATGACTGGTATCAGACAGTGACCCTCAGGTATCTGATGACAGGTTACAGACAGTAAACCTCAGGTATCTGATGACTGGTATCAGACAGTGACCCTCAGGTATCTGAGGACAGGTTACAGACAGTAACCCTCAGGTATCTGATGACTGGTATCAGACAGTAATCCCCTTGTATCTGCTGACTGGTATCAGACAGTGACCCTCAGGTATCTGATGACAGGTATCAGACAGTAACCCTCAGGTATCTGATGACTGGTATCAGAGAGTAACTCTCAGGAATCTGATTGCAGTTATCAGACAGTAACCCTCAGGGATCTGCTGACTGGTATCAGACAGTGACCCTCAGGTATCTGATGACAGGTATCAGACAGTAACCTTCAGTTATCTGATGACTGGTATCAGACTGTAACCCTCAGGTATCTGATGACTGGTATCAGACAGTAACCCTCAGTTATCTGATGACTGGTATCAGACTGCAACCCTCAGGTATCTGCTGACTGGTATCAGACAGTTACCCTCAGGCATCTGCTGACTGGTATCAGACAGTAACCCTCAGGTGTCAGATGACAGCTATCAGACAGTGACCCTTAGGTATCTGATGACAGGTTACGGACACTAATCCTCAGGTATCTGATAACTGGTATCAGACAGTAATCCTCAGGTATCTGATGACAGGTATCAGACAGTAATCCTCAGGTATCTGATGACAGGTATCAGACATTAACCCACAGGTATCTGATGACTGGTATCAGACAGTAACCCTCAGGTATCTCATAACTGGTATCAGACAGTAACCTGCAGGTGTCAGATGACAGGTATCAGACAGTGACCCTCAGGTATCTGATGATAGGTTACAGACAGTAACCCTCAGGTATCTGATGACTGGTATCAGACAGTGACCCTCAGGTATCTGAGGACAGGTTACAGACAGTCACCCTCAGGTATCTGATGACTGGTATCAGAGAGTAACTCTCAGGAATCTGATGACTGGTATCAGACAGTAACCCTCAGGTATCTGATTGCAGGTATCAGACAGTAACCCTCAGGGATCTGCTGACTGGTATCAGACAGTGACCCTCAGGTATCTGATGACAGGTATCAGACAGTAACCTTCAGTTATCTGATGACTGGTATCAGACTGTAACCCTCAGGTATCTGATGACTGGTATCAGACAGTAACCCTCAGTTATCTGATGACTGCTATCAGACTGCAACCCTCAGGTATCTGCTGACTGGTATCAGACAGTTACCCTCAGGCATCTGCTGACTGGTATCAGACAGTGACCCTCAGGTATCTGATGACAGGTTACGGACACTAATCCTCAGGTATCTGACAACTGGGATCAGACAGTAATCCTCAGGTATCTGATCACAGGTATCAGACAGTGACCTTCAGGTATCTGATAACTGGGATCAGACAGTAACCCTCAGGTATCTGATGACAGGTATCAGACAGTAATCCCCTGGTATCTGATGACTGGTATCAGACAGTAACCCTCCGGTATCTGATGACTGGTATCAGACAGTAATCCCCTGGTATCTGATGACTGGTATCAGACAGTAACCCCCAGGTATCTGATGACAGGTATCAGACAGTAACCCTCAGGTATCTGATGACAGGTATCAGACAGTAATCCTCAGGTATCTGATAACAGTTATCAGGCAGTGACCCTCAGGTATCTGATGACAGGTATCAGACAGTGACCCTCAGGTATCTGATGACAGGTATCAGACAGTGACCCTCAGGTATCTGATAACAGGTATCAGAGAGTGACCCTAAGGTACCTGATAACTGGTATCAGACAGTAACTCTCAGGTATCTGCTGACTGGTATCAGACAGTGACCCTCAGGTATCTGATGACACGTATCAGAAAGTAACCCTTAGGTATTTGATGACTGGTATCAGACAGTAACCCTCAGGTCTCTGATGTCAGGTATCAGACAGTAACCCTCAGGTATCTGATGACTGGTATCAGACAGTAACCCTCAGGTATCTGATGACAGGTATCAGACAGTAACCTGCAGGTGTCAGGTGACTGGTATCAGACAGTGACCCTCAGGTATCTGATGACAGGTTACGGACACGAATCCTCAGGGATCTGATGATTGGTATCAGACAATGACCCTCAGGTATTTGATGACAGGTATCAGACAGTGACCCTCAGGTATCTGATGACAGGTTACGGACACGAATCCTCAGGGATCTGATGATTGGTATCAGACAGTGACCCTCAGGTATTTGATGACTGGTATCAGACAGTGACCCTCAGGTATCTGATGACTGGTATCAGACAGTGACCCTCAGGTATCTGATCACAGGTATCAGACAGTGACCCTCAGGTATCTGATGACTGGTATCAGACAGTAACCCTCAGGTATCTGATGACTGGTATCAGACAGTAATCCCGTGGTATCTGATGACTGGTATCAGACAGTAACCCCCAGGTATCTGATGACAGGTATCAGACAGTGAGCCTCAGGTATCTGATGACTGGTATCAGGCAGTGACCCTCAGGTATCTGATGACAGGTATCAGACAGTGACCCTCAGGTATCTGATCACAGGTATCAGACAGTGACCCTAAGGTATCTGATGACAGGTATCAGACAGTGACCCTCAGGTATCTGATCACAGGTATCAGACAGTGACCCTCAGGTATCTGATGACTGGTATCAGACAGTAACCCTCAGGCATCTGATGACTGGTATCAGACAGTAATCCCCTGGTATCTGATGACTGGTATCAGACAGTAACCCTCAGGTATCTGCTGACTGGTATCAGACAGTGCCCCTCAGGTATCTGATGACAGGGATCAGACAGTAACCCTCAGGTATCTGATGACTGGTATCAGACAGTAATCCCCTGGTATCTGATGACTGGTATCAGACAGTAACCCTCTGGTATCTGATGACTGGTATCAGACAGTAATCCCCTGGTATCTGATGACTGGTATCAGACAGTAACCCCCAGGTATCTGATGACTGGTATCAGGCAGTGACCCTCAGGTATCTGATGACAGGTATCAGACAGTGACCCTCAGGTATCTGATAACAGGTATCAGACAGTGACCCTAAGGTACCTGATGACTGGTATAAGACAGTAACTCTCAGGTATCTGCTGACTGGTATCAGACAGTGACCCTCAGGTATCTGATGACAGGTTAAGGACACAAATCCTCAGGGATCTGATGATTGGTATCAGAAAGTGACCCTCAGGTATCTGATGACACGTATCAGAAAGTAACCCTTAGGTATTTGATGACTGGTATCAGACAGTAACCCTCAGGTCTCTGATGTCAGGTATCAGACAGTAACCCTCAGGTATCTGATGACTGGTATCAGACAGTAACCCTCAGGGATCTCATAACTGGTATCAGACAGTAACCTGCAGGTGTCAGATGACAGGTATCAGACAGTGAGCCTCAGGTATCTGATGATAGGTGACGGACACTAATCCTCAGGTATCTGATGATTGGTATCAGACAGTGACCCTCAGGTATCTGATGACTGGTATCAGACAGTGACCCTCAGGTATCTGATGACAGGTTACAGACAGTAACCCTCAGGTATCTGATGACTGGTATCAGACAGTGACACTCAGGTATCTGAGGACAGGTTACAGACAGTAACCCTCAGGTATCTGATGACTGGTATCAGACAGTAATCCCCTTGTATCTGCTGACTGGTATCAGACAGTGACCCTCAGGTATCTGATGACAGGTATCAGACAGTGACCCTCAGGTATCTGATGTCAGGTATCAGACAGTCACCCTCAGGTATCTGATGACTGGTATCAGAGAGTAACTCTCAGGAATCTGATGACTGGTATCAGACAGTAACCCTCAGGTATCTGATTGCAGGTATCAGACAGTAACCCTCAGGGATCTGCTGACTGGTATCAGACAGTGACCCTCAGGTATCTGATGACAGGTATCAGACAGTAACCTTCAGTTATCTGATGACTGGTATCAGACTGTAACCCTCAGGTATCTGATGACTGGTATCAGACAGTAACCCTCAGTTATCTGATGACTGGTATCAGACTGCAACCCTCAGGTATCTGCTGACTGGTATCAGACAGTTACCCTCAGGCATCTGCTGACTGGTATCATACAGTAACCCTCAGGTGTCAGATGACAGCTATCAGACAGTGACACTTAGGTATCTGATGACAGGTTACGGACACTAATCCTCAGGTATCTGATAACTGGGATCAGAGAGTAACCCTCAGGTATCTGATGACAGATATCAGACAGTAATCCCCTGGTATCTGATGACTGGTATCAGACAGTAACCCTCCGGTATCTGATGACTGGTATCAGACAGTAATCCCCTGGTATCTGATGACTGGTATCAGACAGTAACCCCCAGGTATCTGATGACAGGTATCAGACAGTAACCCTCAGGTATCTGATGACAGGTATCAGACAGTAATCCTCAGGTATCTGATAACAGTTATCAGGCAGTGACCCTAAGGTACCTGATGACTGGTATCAGACAGTAACTCTCAGGTATCTGCTGACTGGTATCAGACAGTGACCCTCAGGTATCTGATGACACGTATCAGAAAGTAACCCTTAGGTATTTGATGACTGGTATCAGACAGTAACCCTCAGGTCTCTGATGACAGGTATCAGACAGTAACCTGCAGGTGTCAGGTGACTGGTATCAGACAGTGACCCTCAGGTATCTGATGACAGGTTACGGACACGAATCCTCAGGGATCTGATGATTGGTATCAGACAGTGACCCTCAGGTATTTGATGACAGGTATCAGACAGTGACCCTCAGGTATCTGATGACAGGTTACGGACACGAATCCTCAGGGATCTGATGATTGGTATCAGACAGTGACCCTCAGGTATTTGATGACTGGTATCAGACAGTGACCCTCAGGTATCTGATGACTGGTATCAGACAGTGACCCTCAGGTATCTGATGACTGGTATCAGACAGTGACCCTCAGGTATCTGATGACTGGTATCAGACAGTAACCCTCAGGTATCTGATGACTGGTATCAGACAGTAATCCCGTGGTATCTGATGACTGGTATCAGACAGTAACCCCCAGGTATCTGATGACAGGTATCAGACAGTGAGCCTCAGGTATCTGATGACTGGTATCAGGCAGTGACCCTCAGGTATCTGATGACAGGTATCAGACAGTGACCCTCAGGTATCTGATCACAGGTATCAGACAGTGACCCTAAGGTATCTGATGACAGGTATCACACAGTGACCCTCAGGTATCTGATCACAGGTATCAGACAGTGACCCTCAGGTATCTGATGACTGGTATCAGACAGTAACCCTCAGGCATCTGATGACTGGTATCAGACAGTATTCCCCTGGTATCTGATGACTGGTATCAGACAGTAACCCTCAGGTATCTGCTGACTGGTATCAGACAGTGCCCCTCAGGTATCTGATGACAGGTATCAGACAGTAACCCTCAGGTATCTGATGACTGGTATCAGACAGTAATCCCCTGGTATCTGATGACTGGTATCAGACAGTAACCCTCCGGTATCTGATGACTGGTATCAGACAGTAATCCCCTGGTATCTGATGACTGGTATCAGACAGTAACCCCCAGGTATCTGATGACTGGTATCAGGCAGTGACCCTCAGGTCTCTGATGACAGGTATCAGACAGTGACCCTCAGGTATCTGATAACAGGTATCAGGCAGTGACCCTAAGGTACCTGATGACTGGTATCAGACAGTAACTCTCAGGTATCTGCTGACTGGTATCAGACAGTGACCCTCAGGTATCTGATGACACGTATCAGAAAGTAACCCTTAGGTATCTGATGACAGGTATCAGACAGTAACCCTCAGGTCTCTAATGTCAGGTATCAGACAGTAACCCTCAGGTATCTGATGACTGGTATCAGAGAGTAACTCTCAGGAATATGATGACAGGTATCAGACAGCAACCCTCAGGTATCTGATGATTGCAATCAGACATTAACCCTCAGGTATCTGATGACTGGTATCAGACAGTAACCCTCAGGTGTCTGATGACAGGTATCAGACAGTAACCTGCAGGTGTCAGGTGACTGGTATCAGACAGTGACCCTCAGGTATCTGATGACAGGTTAAGGACACGAATCCTCAGGGATCTGATGATTGGTATCAGACAGTGACCCTCAGGTATCTGATGACAGGTATCAGACAATGACCCTCAGGTATCTGATAACAGGTATCAGACAGTGACCCTCAGGTATCTGCTGACTGGTATCAGACAGTGCCCCTCAGGTATCTGATGACAGGTATCAGACAGTAAGCCTCAGTTATCTGATGACTGGTATCAGACTGTAACCCTCAGGTATCTGATGACTGGTATCAGACAGTAACCCTCAGTTATCTGATGACTGGTATCAGACTGTAACCCTCAGGTATCTGCTGACTGGTATCAGACAGTTACCCTCAGGTATCTGCTGACTGGTATCAGAATGTAACCCTCAGGTGTCAGATGACAGCTATCAGACAGTGACCCTCAGGTATCTGATGACAGGTTACAGACACGAATCCTCAGGTATCTGATGACTGGTATCCGACAGTAACCCTCAGGCATCTGATGACTGGTATCAGACAGTATTCCCCTGGTATCTGATGACTGGTATCAGACAGTAACCCTCAGGTATCTGCTGACTGGTATCAGACAGTGCCCCTCAGGTATCTGATGACAGGTATCAGACAGTAACCCTCAGGTATCTGATGACTGGTATCAGACAGTAATCCCCTGGTATCTGATGACTGGTATCAGACAGTAACCCTCCGGTATCTGATGACTGGTATCAGATAGTAATCCCCTGGTATCTGATGACTGGTATCAGACAGTAACCCCCAGGTATCTGATGACTGGAATCAGGCAGTGACCCTCAGGTCTCTGATGACAGGTATCAGACAGTGACCCTCAGGTATCTGATAACAGGTATCAGGCAGTGACCCTAAGGTACCTGATGACTGGTATCAGACAGTAACTCTCAGGTATCTGCTGACTGGTATCAGACAGTGACCCTCAGGTATCTGATGACACGTATCAGAAAGTAGCTCTTAGGTATCTGATGACAGGTATCAGACAGTAACCCTCAGGTCTCTAATGTCAGGTATCAGACAGTAACCCTCAGGTATCTGATGACTGGTATCAGAGAGTAACTCTCAGGAATATGATGACAGGTATCAGACAGCAACCCTCAGGTATCTGATGATTGCAATCAGACATTAACCCTCAGGTATCTGATGACTGGTATCAGACAGTAACCCTCAGGTGTCTGATGACAGGTATCAGACAGTAACCTGCAGGTGTCAGGTGACTGGTATCAGACAGTGACCCTCAGGTATCTGATGACAGGTTAAGGACACGAATCCTCAGGGATCTGATGATTGGTATCAGACAGTGACCCTCAGGTATCTGATGACAGGTATCAGACAATGACCCTCAGGTATCTGATAACAGGTATCAGACAGTGACCCTCAGGTATCTGCTGACTGGTATCAGACAGTGCCCCTCAGGTATCTGATGACAGGTTACAGACACGAATCCTCAGGTATCTGATGACTGGTATCAGACAGTAACCCTCAGGTGTCAGATGACACGTATCAGACAGTAACCCTCAGGTATCTGATGACAGGTTCCGGTCAGTAACCCTCAGGTATTTGATGACAGGTATCAGACAGTAATCCTCAGGTATCTGATAACTGGGATCAGACAGTAATCCTCAGGTATCTGATGACTGGTATCAGACAGTGGCCCTCTGGTATCTGATGACAAGTTACGGACACTAATCCTCAGGTATCTGATGACAGGTATCAGACAGTAACCTTCAGTTATCTGATGACTGGTATCAGACTGTAACCCTCAGGTATCTGCTGACAGGTATCAGACAGTAATCCTCAGGTATCTGATGACAGGTATCAGACAGTAACCCTCAGGTATCTGATGACAGGTATCAGACAGTAATCCTCAGGTATCTGATGACTGGTATCAGACAGTAACCCTCAGGTATCTGATGACAGGTATCAGACAGTAATCCTCAGGTATCTAATGACAGGTATCAGACAGTAATCCTCAGGTATCTGATGACAGGTATCAGACATTAACCCACAGGTATCTGATGACTGGTATCAGACAGTAAACCTCAGGTATCTCATAACTGGTATCAGACAGTAACCTGCAGGTGTCAGATGACAGGTATCAGACAGTGACCCTCAGGTATCTGATGACTGGTATCAGACAGTGACCCTCAGGTATCTGATGACAGGTTACAGACAGTAACCCTCAGGTATCTGATGACTGGTATCAGACAGTGACCCTCAGGTATCTGAGGACAGGTTACGGACAGTAACCCTCAGGTATCTGATGACTGGTATCAGACAGTAATCCCCTTGTATCTGCTGACTGGTATCAGACAGTGACCCTCAGGTATCTGATGACAGGTATCAGACAGTGACCCTCAGGTATCTGATGTCAGGTATCAGACAGTAACCCTCAGGTATCTGATGACTGGTATCAGAGAGTAACTCTCAGGAATCTGATTGCAGGTATCAGACAGTAACCCTCAGGGATCTGCTGACTGGTATCAGACAGTGACCCTCAGGTATCTGATGACAGGTATCAGACAGTAACCTTCAGTTATCTGATGACTGGTATCAGACTGTAACCCTCAGGTATCTGATGACTGGTATCAGACAGTAACCCTCAGTTATCTGATGACTGGTATCAGACTGCAACCCTCAGGTATCTGCTGACTGGTATCAGACAGTTACCCTCAGGCATCTGCTGACTGGTATCAGACAGCAACCCTCAGGTGTCAGATGACAGCTGTCAGACAGTGACCCTGAGGTATCTGATGACAGGTTACGGACACTAATCCTCAGGTATCTGATAACTGGGATCAGACAGTAATCCTCAGGTATCTGATAACTGGTATCAGACAGTAACCCTCAGGTATCTGATGACAGGTATCAGACAGTAACCCTCAGGTATCTGATGACAGGTATCAGACAGTAATCCTCAGGTATCTGATGACAGGTATCAGACAGTGACCCTTAGGTATCTGATGACAGGTATCAGACAGTGACCCTCAGGTATCTGATGACAGGTATCAGACAGTAACCCTCAGGTATCTGATGACAGGTATCAGACATTAACCCACAGGTATCTGATGACTGGTATCAGACAGTAATCCTCAGGTATCTCATAACTGGTATCAGACAGTAACCTGCAGGTGTCAGATGACAGGTATCAGACAGTGACCCTCAGGTATCTGATGACTGGTATCAGACAGTAATCCCCTTGTATCTGCTGACTGGTATCACACAGTGACCCTTAGGTATCTGATGACAGGTATCAGACAGTGATCCTCAGGTATCTGATGTCAGGTATCAGACAGTAACCCTCAGGTATCTGATGACTGGTATCATAGAGTAACTCTCAGGAATCTGATTGCAGGTATCAGACAGTAACCCTCAGGGATCTGCTGACTGGTATCAGACAGTGACCCTCAGGTATCTGATGACCGGTATCAGACAGTAACCTTCAGTTATCTGATGACTGGTATCAGACTCTAACCCTCAGGTATCTGATGACTGGTATCAAACAGTAACCCTCAGTTATCTGATGACTGGTATCAGACTGTAACCCTCAGGTATCTGCTGACTGGTATCAGACAGTTACCCTCAGGCATCTGCTGACTGGTATCAGACAGTAACCCTCAGGTGTCAGATGACAGCTATCAGACAGTGACACTTAGGTATCTGATGACAGGTTACGGACACTAATCCTCAGGTATCTGACAACTGGGATCAGACAATAATCCTCAGGTATCTGATAACTGGTATCAGACAGTAATCCTCAGGTATCTGATGACAGGTATCAGACAGTAACCCTCAGGGATATGATGACTGGTATCAGACAGTAATCCACTGGTATCTGATGACTGGTATCAGACAGTAACCCTCCGGTATCTGATGACTGGTATCAGACAGTAACCCCCAGGTATCTGATGACAGGTATCAGACAGTAACCCTCAGGTATCTGATGACTGGTATCAGACAGTGAGCCTCAGGTATCTGATGACTGGTATCAGGCAGTGACCCTCAGGTATCTGATGACAGGTATCAGACAGTGACCCTCAGGTATCTGATAACAGGTATCAGACAGTGACACTAAGGTACCTGATGACTGGTATCAGACAGTAACTCTCAGGTATCTGCTGACTGGTATCAGACAGTGACCCTCAGGTATCTGATGACACGTATCAGAAAGTAACCCTTAGGTATTTGATGACTGGTATCAGACAGTATCCCTCAGGTCTCTGATGACAGGTATCAGACAGTAACCTGCAGGTGTCAGGTGACTGGTATCAGACAGTGACCCTCAGGTATCTGATGACTGGTATCAGACAGTGACCCTCAGGTATCTGATGACTGGTATCAGACAGTGACCCTCAGGTATCTGATGACTGGTATCAGACAGTAACCCTCAGGTATCTGATGACTGGTATCAGACAGTGACCCTCAGGTATCTGATGACTGGTATCAGACAGTAACCCTCAGGTATCTGATGACTGGTATCAGACAGTGACCCTCAGGTATCTGATGACTGGTATCAGACAGTTACCCTCAGGTATCTGCTGACTGGTATCAGAATGTAACCCTCAGGTGTCAGATGACAGCTATCAGACAGTGACCCTCAGGTATCTGATGACAGGTTACAGACACGAATCCTCAGGTATCTGATGACTGGTATCAGACAGTAACCCTCAGGTGTCAGATGACACGTATCAGACAGTAACCCTCAGGTATCTGATGACAGGTTCCGGTCAGTAACCCTCAGGTATTTGATGACAGGTATCAGACAGTAATCCTCAGGTATCTGATAACTGGGATCAGACAGTAATCCTCAGGTATCTGATGACTGGTATCAGACAGTGGCCCTCTGGTATCTGATGACAAGTTACGGACACTAATCCTCAGGTATCTGATGACAGGTATCAGACAGTAACCCTCAGTTATCTGATGACTGGTATCAGACTGTAACCCTCAGGTATCTGCTGACAGGTATCAGACAGTAATCCTCAGGTATCTGATGACAGGTATCAGACAGTAACCCTCAGGTATCTGATGACAGGTATCAGACAGTAATCCTCAGGTATCTGATGACTGGTATCAGACAGTAACCCTCAGGTATCTGATGACAGGTATCAGACAGTAATCCTCAGGTATCTAATGACAGGTATCAGACAGTAATCCTCAGGTATCTGATGACAGGTATCAGACATTAACCCACAGGTATCTGATGACTGGTATCAGACAGTAAACCTCAGGTATCTCATAACTGGTATCAGACAGTAACCTGCAGGTGTCAGATGACAGGTATCAGACAGTGACCCTCAGGTATCTGATGACTGGTATCAGACAGTGACCCTCAGGTATCTGATGACAGGTTACAGACAGTAACCCTCAGGTATCTGATGACTGGTATCAGACAGTGACCCTCAGGTATCTGAGGACAGGTTACAGACAGTAACCCTCAGGTATCTGATGACTGGTATCAGACAGTAATCCCCTTGTATCTGCTGACTGGTATCAGACAGTGACCCTCAGGTATCTGATGACAGGTATCAGACAGTGACCCTCAGGTATCTGATGTCAGGTATCAGACAGTAATCCTCAGGTATCTGATGACAGGTATCAGACAGTAATCCTCAGGTATCTGATGACTGGTATCAGAGAGAAACTCTCAGGAATCTGATTGCAGGTATCAGACAGTAACCCTCAGGGATCTGCTGACTGGTATCAGACAGTGACCCTCAGGTATCTGATGACAGGTATCAGACAGTAACCTTCAGTTATCTGATGACTGGTATCAGACTGTAACCCTCAGGTATCTGATGACTGGTATCAGACAGTAACCCTCAGTTATCTGATGACTGGTATCAGACTGCAACCCTCAGGTATCTGCTGACTGGTATCAGACAGTTACCCTCAGGCATCTGCTGACTGGTATCAGACAGCAACCCTCAGGTGTCAGATGACAGCTGTCAGACAGTGACCCTGAGGTATCTGATGACAGGTTACGGACACTAATCCTCAGGTATTTGATAACTGGGATCAGACAGTAATCCTCAGGTATCTGATAACTGGTATCAGACAGTAACCCTCAGGTATCTGATGACAGGTATCAGACAGTAACCCTCAGGTATCTGATGACAGGTATCAGACAGTAATCCTCAGGTATCTGATGACAGGTATCAGACAGTGACCCTTAGGTATCTGATGACAGGTATCAGACAGTGACCCTCAGGTATCTGATGACAGGTATCAGACAGTGACCCTCAGGTATCTGATAACAGGTATCAGACAGTGACCCTAAGGTACCTGATGACTGGTATCAGACAGTAACTCTCAGGTATCTGCTGACTGGTATCAGACAGTGACCCTCAGGTATCTGATGACAGTTTAAGGACACGAATCCTCAGGGATCTGATGATTGGTATCAGAAAGTGACCCTCAGGTATCTGATGACACGTATCAGAAAGTAACCCTTAGGTATTTGATGACTGGTATCAGACAGTAACCCTCAGGTCTCTGATGTCAGGTATCAGACAGTAACCCTCAGGTATCTGATGACTGGAATCAGACAGTAACCCTCAGGGATCTCATAACTGGTATCAGACAGTAACCTGCAGGTGTCAGATGACAGGTATCAGACAGTGACCCTCAGGTATCTGATGATAGGTTACGGACACTAATCCTCAGGTATCTGATGATTGGTATCAGACAGTGACCCTCAGGTATCTGATGACTGGTATCAGACAGTGACCCTCAGGTATCTGATGACAGGTTACAGACAGTAACCCTCAGGTATCTGATGACTGGTATCAGACAGTGACACTCAGGTATCTGAGGACAGGTTACAGACAGTAACCCTCAGGTATCTGATGACTGGTATCAGACAGTAATCCCCTTGTATCTGCTGACTGGTATCAGACAGTGACCATCAGGTATCTGAGGACAGGTTACAGACAGTAACCCTCAGGTATCTGATGACTGGTATCAGACAGTGACCCTCAGGTATCTGATGACTGGTATCAGACAGTGACCCTCAGGTATCTGATGACAGGTTACAGACAGTAAACCTCAGGTATCTGATGACTGGTATCAGACAGTGACCCTCAGGTATCTGAGGACAGGTTACAGACAGTCACCCTCAGGTATCTGATGACTGGTATCAGACAGTAATCCCCTTGTATCTGCTGACTGGTATCAGACAGTGACCCTCAGGTATCTGATGACAGGTATCAGACAGTAACCCTCAGGTATCTGATGACTGGTATCAGAGAGTAACTCTCAGGAATCTGATTGCAGTTATCAGACAGTAACCCTCAGGGATCTGCTGACTGGTATCAGACAGTGACCCTCAGGTATCTGATGACAGGTATCAGACAGTAACCTTCAGTTATCTGATGACTGGTATCAGACTGTAACCCTCAGGTATCTGATGACTGGTATCAGACAGTAACCCTCAGTTATCTGATGACTGGTATCAGACTGCAACCCTCAGGTATCTGCTGACTGGTATCAGACAGTTACCCTCAGGCATCTGCTGACTGGTATCAGACAGTAACCCTCAGGTGTCAGATGACAGCTATCAGACAGTGACCCTTAGGTATCTGATGACAGGTTACGGACACTAATCCTCAGGTATCTGATAACTGGTATCAGACAGTAATCCTCAGGTATCTGATGACAGGTATCAGACAGTAATCCTCAGGTATCTGATGACAGGGATCAGACATTAACCCACAGGTATCTGATGACTGGTATCAGACAGTAACCCTCAGGTATCTCATAACTGGTATCAGACAGTAACCCTCAGGTGTCAGATGACAGCTATCAGACAGTGACCCTTAGGTATCTGATGACAGGTTACGGACACTAATCCTCAGGTATCTGATAACTGGTATCAGACAGTAATCCTCAGGTATCTGATGACAGGTATCAGACAGTAATCCTCAGGTATCTGATGACAGGTATCAGACATTAACCCACAGGTATCTGATGACTGGTATCAGACAGTAACCCTCAGGTATCTCATAACTGGTATCAGACAGTAACCTGCAAGTGTCAGATGACAGGTATCAGACAGTGACCCTCAGGTATCTGATGATAGGTTACAGACAGTAACCCTCAGGTATCTGATGACTGGTATCAGACAGTGACCCTCAGGTATCTGAGGACAGGTTACAGACAGTAACCCTCAGGTATCTGATGACTGGTATCAGAGAGTAACTCTCAGGAATCTGATGACTGGTATCAGACAGTAACCCTCAGGTATCTGATTGCAGGTATCAGACAGTAACCCTCAGGGATCTGCTGACTGGTATCAGACAGTGACCCTCAGGTATCTGATGACAGGTATCAGACAGTAACCTTCAGTTATCTGATGACTGGTATCAGACTGTAACCCTCAGGTATCTGATGACTGGTATCAGACAGTAACCCTCAGTTATCTGATGACTGCTATCAGACTGCAACCCTCAGGTATCTGCTGACTGGTATCAGATAGTTACCCTCAGGCATCTGCTGACTGGTATCAGACAGTGACCCTCAGGTATCTGATGACAGGTTACGGACACTAATCCTCAGGTATCTGACAACTGGGATCAGACAGTAATCCTCAGGTATCTGATCACAGGTATCAGACAGTGACCCTCAGGTATCTGATAACTGGGATCAGACAGTAACCCTCAGGTATCTGATGACAGGTATCAGACAGTAATCCCCTGGTATCTGATGACTGGTATCAGACAGTAACCCCCAGGTATCTGATGACAGGTATCAGACAGTAACCCTCAGGTATCTGATGACAGGTATCAGACAGTAATCCTCAGGTATCTGATAACAGTTATCAGGCAGTGACCCTCAGGTATCTGATGACAGGTATCAGACAGTGACCCTCAGGTATCTGATAACAGGTATCAGACAGTGACCCTAAGGTACCTGATAACTGGTATCAGACAGTAACTCTCAGGTATCTGCTGACTGGTATCAGACAGTGACCCTCAGGTATCTGATGACACGTATCAGAAAGTAACCCTTAGGTATTTGATGACTGGTATCAGACAGTAACCCTCAGGTCTCTGATGTCAGGTATCAGACAGTAACCCTCAGGTATCTGATGACTGGTATCAGACAGTAACCCTCAGGTATCTGATGACAGGTATCAGACAGTAACCTGCAGGTGTCAGGTGACTGGTATCAGACAGTGACCCTCAGGTATCTGATGACAGGTTACGGACACGAATCCTCAGGGATCTGATGATTGGTATCAGACAATGACCCTCAGGTATTTGATGACAGGTATCAGACAGTGACCCTCAGGTATCTGATGACAGGTTACGGACACGAATCCTCAGGGATCTGATGATTGGTATCAGACAGTGACCCTCAGGTATTTGATGACTGGTATCAGACAGTGACCCTCAGGTATCTGATGACTGGTATCAGACAGTGACCCTCAGGTATCTGATCACAGGTATCAGACAGTGACCCTCAGGTATCTGATGACTGGTATCAGACAGTAACCCTCAGGTATCTGATGACTGGTATCAGACAGTAATCCCGTGGTATCTGATGACTGGTATCAGACAGTAACCCCCAGGTATCTGATGACAGGTATCAGACAGTGAGCCTCAGGTATCTGATGACTGGTATCAGGCAGTGACCCTCAGGTATCTGATGACAGGTATCAGACAGTGACCCTCAGGTATCTGATCACAGGTATCAGACAGTGACCCTAAGGTATCTGATGACAGGTATCAGACAGTGACCCTCAGGTATCTGATCACAGGTATCAGACAGTGACCCTCAGGTATCTGATGACTGGTATCAGACAGTAACCCTCAGGCATCTGATGACTGGTATCAGACAGTAATCCCCTGGTATCTGATGACTGGTATCAGACAGTAACCCTCAGGTATCTGCTGACTGGTATCAGACAGTGCCCCTCAGGTATCTGATGACAGGTATCAGACAGGAACCCTCAGGTATCTGATGACTGGTATCAGACAGTAATCCCCTGGTATCTGATGACTGGTATCAGACAGTAACCCTCTGGTATCTGATGACTGGTATCAGACAGTAATCCCCTGGTATCTGATGACTGGTATCAGACAGTAACCCCCAGGTATCTGATGACTGGTATCAGGCAGTGACCCTCAGGTATCTGATGACAGGTATCAGACAGTGACCCTCAGGTATCTGATAACAGGTATCAGACAGTGACCCTAAGGTACCTGATGACTGGTATCAGACAGTAACTCTCAGGTATCTGCTGACTGGTATCAGACAGTGACCCTCAGGTATCTGATGACAGTTTAAGGACACGAATCCTCAGGGATCTGATGATTGGTATCAGAAAGTGACCCTCAGGTATCTGATGACACGTATCAGAAAGTAACCCTTAGGTATTTGATGACTGGTATCAGACAGTAACCCTCAGGTCTCTGATGTCAGGTATCAGACAGTAACCCTCAGGTATCTGATGACTGGAATCAGACAGTAACCCTCAGGGATCTCATAACTGGTATCAGACAGTAACCTGCAGGTGTCAGATGACAGGTATCAGACAGTGACCCTCAGGTATCTGATGATAGGTTACGGACACTAATCCTCAGGTATCTGATGATTGGTATCAGACAGTGACCCTCAGGTATCTGATGACTGGTATCAGACAGTGACCCTCAGGTATCTGATGACAGGTTACAGACAGTAACCCTCAGGTATCTGATGACTGGTATCAGACAGTGACACTCAGGTATCTGAGGACAGGTTACAGACAGTAACCCTCAGGTATCTGATGACTGGTATCAGACAGTAATCCCCTTGTATCTGCTGACTGGTATCAGACAGTGACCATCAGGTATCTGAGGACAGGTTACAGACAGTAACCCTCAGGTATCTGATGACTGGTATCAGACAGTGACCCTCAGGTATCTGATGACTGGTATCAGACAGTGACCCTCAGGTATCTGATGACAGGTTACAGACAGTAAACCTCAGGTATCTGATGACTGGTATCAGACAGTGACCCTCAGGTATCTGAGGACAGGTTACAGACAGTAACCCTCAGGTATCTGATGACTGGTATCAGACAGTAATCCCCTTGTATCTGCTGACTGGTATCAGACAGTGACCCTCAGGTATCTGATGACAGGTATCAGACAGTAACCCTCAGGTATCTGATGACTGGTATCAGAGAGTAACTCTCAGGAATCTGATTGCAGTTATCAGACAGTAACCCTCAGGGATCTGCTGACTGGTATCAGACAGTGACCCTCAGGTATCTGATGACAGGTATCAGACAGTAACCTTCAGTTATCTGATGACTGGTATCAGACTGTAACCCTCAGGTATCTGATGACTGGTATCAGACAGTAACCCTCAGTTATCTGATGACTGGTATCAGACTGCAACCCTCAGGTATCTGCTGACTGGTATCAGACAGTTACCCTCAGGCATCTGCTGACTGGTATCAGACAGTAACCCTCAGGTGTCAGATGACAGCTATCAGACAGTGACCCTTAGGTATCTGATGACAGGTTACGGACACTAATCCTCAGGTATCTGATAACTGGTATCAGACAGTAATCCTCAGGTATCTGATGACAGGTATCAGACAGTAATCCTCAGGTATCTGATGACAGGTATCAGACATTAACCCACAGGTATCTGATGACTGGTATCAGACAGTAACCCTCAGGTATCTCATAACTGGTATCAGACAGTAACCTGCAGGTGTCAGATGACAGGTATCAGACAGTGACCCTCAGGTATCTGATGATAGGTTACAGACAGTAACCCTCAGGTATCTGATGACTGGTATCAGACAGTGACCCTCAGGTATCTGAGGACAGGTTACAGACAGTCACCCTCAGGTATCTGATGACTGGTATCAGAGAGTAACTCTCAGGAATCTGATGACTGGTATCAGACAGTAACCCTCAGGTATCTGATTGCAGGTATCAGACAGTAACCCTCAGGGATCTGCTGACTGGTATCAGACAGTGACCCTCAGGTATCTGATGACAGGTATCAGACAGTAACCTTCAGTTATCTGATGACTGGTATCAGACTGTAACCCTCAGGTATCTGATGACTGGTATCAGACAGTAACCCTCAGTTATCTGATGACTGCTATCAGACTGCAACCCTCAGGTATCTGCTGACTGGTATCAGACAGTTACCCTCAGGCATCTGCTGACTGGTATCAGACAGTGACCCTCAGGTATCTGATGACAGGTTACGGACACTAATCCTCAGGTATCTGACAACTGGGATCAGACAGTAATCCTCAGGTATCTGATCACAGGTATCAGACAGTGACCCTCAGGTATCTGATAACTGGGATCAGACAGTAACCCTCAGGTATCTGATGACAGGTATCAGACAGTAATCCCCTGGTATCTGATGACTGGTATCAGACAGTAACCCTCCGGTATCTGATGACTGGTATCAGACAGTAATCCCCTGGTATCTGATGACTGGTATCAGACAGTAACCCCCAGGTATCTGATGACAGGTATCAGACAGTAACCCTCAGGTATCTGATGACAGGTATCAGACAGTAATCCTCAGGTATCTGATAACAGTTATCAGGCAGTGACCCTCAGGTATCTGATGACAGGTATCAGACAGTGACCCTCAGGTATCTGATAACAGGTATCAGACAGTGACCCTAAGGTACCTGATAACTGGTATCAGACAGTAACTCTCAGGTATCTGCTGACTGGTATCAGACAGTGACCCTCAGGTATCTGATGACACGTATCAGAAAGTAACCCTTAGGTATTTGATGACTGGTATCAGACAGTAACCCTCAGGTCTCTGATGTCAGGTATCAGACAGTAACCCTCAGGTATCTGATGACTGGTATCAGACAGTAACCCTCAGGTATCTGATGACAGGTATCAGACAGTAACCTGCAGGTGTCAGGTGACTGGTATCAGACAGTGACCCTCAGGTATCTGATGACAGGTTACGGACACGAATCCTCAGGGATCTGATGATTGGTATCAGACAATGACCCTCAGGTATTTGATGACAGGTATCAGACAGTGACCCTCAGGTATCTGATGACAGGTTACGGACACGAATCCTCAGGGATCTGATGATTGGTATCAGACAGTGACCCTCAGGTATTTGATGACTGGTATCAGACAGTGACCCTCAGGTATCTGATGACTGGTATCAGACAGTGACCCTCAGGTATCTGATCACAGGTATCAGACAGTGACCCTCAGGTATCTGATGACTGGTATCAGACAGTAACCCTCAGGTATCTGATGACTGGTATCAGACAGTAATCCCGTGGTATCTGATGACTGGTATCAGACAGTAACCCCCAGGTATCTGATGACAGGTATCAGACAGTGAGCCTCAGGTATCTGATGACTGGTATCAGGCAGTGACCCTCAGGTATCTGATGACAGGTATCAGACAGTGACCCTCAGGTATCTGATCACAGGTATCAGACAGTGACCCTAAGGTATCTGATGACAGGTATCAGACAGTGACCCTCAGGTATCTGATCACAGGTATCAGACAGTGACCCTCAGGTATCTGATGACTGGTATCAGACAGTAACCCTCAGGCATCTGATGACTGGTATCAGACAGTAATCCCCTGGTATCTGATGACTGGTATCAGACAGTAACCCTCAGGTATCTGCTGACTGGTATCAGACAGTGCCCCTCAGGTATCTGATGACAGGTATCAGACAGTAACCCTCAGGTATCTGATGACTGGTATCAGACAGTAATCCCCTGGTATCTGATGACTGGTATCAGACAGTAACCCTCTGGTATCTGATGACTGGTATCAGACAGTAATCCCCTGGTATCTGATGACTGGTATCAGACAGTAACCCCCAGGTATCTGATGACTGGTATCAGGCAGTGACCCTCAGGTATCTGATGACAGGTATCAGACAGTGACCCTCAGGTATCTGATAACAGGTATCAGACAGTGACCCTAAGGTACCTGATGACTGGTATAAGACAGTAACTCTCAGGTATCTGCTGACTGGTATCAGACAGTGACCCTCAGGTATCTGATGACAGGTTAAGGACACGAATCCTCAGGGATCTGATGATTGGTATCAGAAAGTGACCCTCAGGTATCTGATGACACGTATCAGAAAGTAACCCTTAGGTATTTGATGACTGGTATCAGACAGTAACCCTCAGGTCTCTGATGTCAGGTATCAGACAGTAACCCTCAGGTATCTGATGACTGGTATCAGACAGTAACCCTCAGGGATCTCATAACTGGTATCAGACAGTAACCTGCAGGTGTCAGATGACAGGTATCAGACAGTGACCCTCAGGTATCTGATGATAGGTGACGGACACTAATCCTCAGGTATCTGATGATTGGTATCAGACAGTGACCCTCAGGTATCTGATGACTGGTATCAGACAGTGACCCTCAGGTATCTGATGACAGGTTACAGACAGTAACCCTCAGGTATCTGATGACTGGTATCAGACAGTGACACTCAGGTATCTGAGGACAGGTTACAGACAGTAACCCTCAGGTATCTGATGACTGGTATCAGACAGTAATCCCCTTGTATCTGCTGACTGGTATCAGACAGTGACCCTCAGGTATCTGATGACAGGTATCAGACAGTGACCCTCAGGTATCTGATGTCAGGTATCAGACAGTAACCCTCAGGTATCTGATGACTGGTATCAGAGAGTAACTCTCAGGAATCTGATGACTGGTATCAGACAGTAACCCTCAGGTATCTGATTGCAGGTATCAGACAGTAACCCTCAGGGATCTGCTGACTGGTATCAGACAGTGACCCTCAGGTATCTGATGACAGGTATCAGACAGTAACCTTCAGTTATCTGATGACTGGTATCAGACTGTAACCCTCAGGTATCTGATGACTGGTATCAGACAGGAACCCTCAGTTATCTGATGACTGGTATCAGACTGCAACCCTCAGGTATCTGCTGACTGGTATCAGACAGTTACCCTCAGGCATCTGCTGACTGGTATCATACAGTAACCCTCAGGTGTCAGATGACAGCTATCAGACAGTGACACTTAGGTATCTGATGACAGGTTACGGACACTAATCCTCAGGTATCTGATAACTGGGATCAGAGAGTAACCCTCAGGTATCTGATGACAGATATCAGACAGTAATCCCCTGGTATCTGATGACTGGTATCAGACAGTAACCCTCCGGTATCTGATGACTGGTATCAGACAGTAATCCCCTGGTATCTGATGACTGGTATCAGACAGTAACCCCCAGGTATCTGATGACAGGTATCAGACAGTAACCCTCAGGTATCTGATGACAGGTATCAGACAGTAATCCTCAGGTATCTGATAACAGTTATCAGGCAGTGACCCTAAGGTACCTGATGACTGGTATCAGACAGTAACTCTCAGGTATCTGCTGACTGGTATCAGACAGTGACCCTCAGGTATCTGATGACACGTATCAGAAAGTAACCCTTAGGTATTTGATGACTGGTATCAGACAGTAACCCTCAGGTCTCTGATGACAGGTATCAGACAGTAACCTGCAGGTGTCAGGTGACTGGTATCAGACAGTGACCCTCAGGTATCTGATGACAGGTTACGGACACGAATCCTCAGGGATCTGATGATTGGTATCAGACAGTGACCCTCAGGTATTTGATGACAGGTATCAGACAGTGACCCTCAGGTATCTGATGACAGGTTACGGACACGAATCCTCAGGGATCTGATGATTGGTATCAGACAGTGACCCTCAGGTATTTGATGACTGGTATCAGACAGTGACCCTCAGGTATCTGATGACTGGTATCAGACAGTGACCCTCAGGTATCTGATGACTGGTATCAGACAGTGACCCTCAGGTATCTGATGACTGGTATCAGACAGTAACCCTCAGGTATCTGATGACTGGTATCAGACAGTAATCCCGTGGTATCTGATGACTGGTATCAGACAGTAACCCCCAGGTATCTGATGACAGGTATCAGACAGTGAGCCTCAGGTATCTGATGACTGGTATCAGGCAGTGACCCTCAGGTATCTGATGACAGATATCAGACAGTGACCCTCAGGTATCTGATCACAGGTATCAGACAGTGACCCTAAGGTATCTGATGACAGGTATCACACAGTGACCCTCAGGTATCTGATCACAGGTATCAGACAGTGACCCTCAGGTATCTGATGACTGGTATCAGACAGTAACCCTCAGGCATCTGATGACTGGTATCAGACAGTATTCCCCTGGTATCTGATGACTGGTATCAGACAGTAACCCTCAGGTATCTGCTGACTGGTATCAGACAGTGCCCCTCAGGTATCTGATGACAGGTATCAGACAGTAACCCTCAGGTATCTGCTGACTGGTATCAGACAGTGCCCCTCAGGTATCTGATGACAGGTATCAGACAGTAACCCTCAGGTATCTGATAACAGGTATCAGGCAGTGACCCTCAGGTACCTGATGACTGGTATCAGACAGTAACTCTCAGGTATCTGCTGACTGGTATCAGACAGTGACCCTCAGGTATCTGATGACACGTATCAGAAAGTAACCCTTAGGTATCTGATGACAGGTATCAGACAGTAACCCTCAGGTCTCTAATGTCAGGTATCAGACAGTAACCCTCAGGTATCTGATGACTGGTATCAGAGAGTAACTCTCAGGAATATGATGACAGGTATCAGACAGCAACCCTCAGGTATCTGATGATTGCAATCAGACATTAACCCTCAGGAATCTGATGACTGGTATCAGACAGTAACCCTCAGGTGTCTGATGACAGGTATCAGACAGTAACCTGCAGGTGTCAGGTGACTGGTATCAGACAGTGACCCTCAGGTATCTGATGACAGGTTAAGGACACGAATCCTCAGGGATCTGATGATTGGTATCAGACAGTGACCCTCAGGTATCTGATGACAGGTATCAGACAATGACCCTCAGGTATCTGATAACAGGTATCAGACAGTGACCCTCAGGTATCTGCTGACTGGTATCAGACAGTGCCCCTCAGGTATCTGATGACAGGTATCAGACAGTAAGCCTCAGTTATCTGATGACTGGTATCAGACTGTAACCCTCAGGTATCTGATGACTGGTATCAGACAGTAACCCTCAGTTATCTGATGACTGGTATCAGACTGTAACCCTCAGGTATCTGCTGACTGGTATCAGACAGTTACCCTCAGGTATCTGCTGACTGGTATCAGAATGTAACCCTCAGGTGTCAGATGACAGCTATCAGACAGTGACCCTCAGGTATCTGATGACAGGTTACAGACACGAATCCTCAGGTATCTGATGACTGGTATCCGACAGTAACCCTCAGGCATCTGATGACTGGTATCAGACAGTATTCCCCTGGTATCTGATGACTGGTATCAGACAGTAACCCTCAGGTATCTGCTGACTGGTATCAGACAGTGCCCCTCAGGTATCTGATGACAGGTATCAGACAGTAACCCTCAGGTATCTGATGACTGGTATCAGACAGTAATCCCCTGGTATCTGATGACTGGTATCAGACAGTAACCCTCCGGTATCTGATGACTGGTATCAGATAGTAATCCCCTGGTATCTGATGACTGGTATCAGACAGTAACCCCCAGGTATCTGATGACTGGTATCAGGCAGTGACCCTCAGGTCTCTGATGACAGGTATCAGACAGTGACCCTCAGGTATCTGATAACAGGTATCAGGCAGTGACCCTAAGGTACCTGATGACTGGTATCAGACAGTAACTCTCAGGTATCTGCTGACTGGTATCAGACAGTGACCCTCAGGTATCTGATGACACGTATCAGAAAGTAGCCCTTAGGTATCTGATGACAGGTATCAGACAGTAACCCTCAGGTCTCTAATGTCAGGTATCAGACAGTAACCCTCAGGTATCTGATGACTGGTATCAGAGAGTAACTCTCAGGAATATGATGACAGGTATCAGACAGCAACCCTCAGGTATCTGATGATTGCAATCAGACATTAACCCTCAGGTATCTGATGACTGGTATCAGACAGTAACCCTCAGGTGTCTGATGACAGGTATCAGACAGTAACCTGCAGGTGTCAGGTGACTGGTATCAGACAGTGACCCTCAGGTATCTGATGACAGGTTAAGGACACGAATCCTCAGGGATCTGATGATTGGTATCAGACAGTGACCCTCAGGTATCTGATGACAGGTATCAGACAATGACCCTCAGGTATCTGATAACAGGTATCAGACAGTGACCCTCAGGTATCTGCTGACTGGTATCAGACAGTGCCCCTCAGGTATCTGATGACAGGTATCAGACAGTAAGCCTCAGTTATCTGATGACTGGTATCAGACTGTAACCCTCAGGTATCTGATGACTGGTATCAGACAGTAACCCTCAGTTATCTGATGACTGGTATCAGACTGTAACCCTCAGGTATCTGCTGACTGGTATCAGACAGTTACCCTCAGGTATCTGCTGACTGGTATCAGAATGTAACCCTCAGGTGTCAGATGACAGCTATCAGACAGTGACCCTCAGGTATCTGATGACAGGTTACAGACACGAATCCTCAGGTATATGATGACTGGTATCAGACAGTAACCCTCAGGTGTCAGATGACACGTATCAGACAGTAACCCTCAGGTATCTGATGACAGGTTCCGGTCAGTAACCCTCAGGTATTTGATGACAGGTATCAGACAGTAATCCTCAGGTATCTGATAACTGGGATCAGACAGTAATCCTCAGGTATCTGATGACTGGTATCAGACAGTGGCCCTCTGGTATCTGATGACAAGTTACGGACACTAATCCTCAGGTATCTGATGACAGGTATCAGACAGTAACCCTCAGTTATCTGATGACTGGTATCAGACTGTCACCCTCAGGTATCTGCTGACAGGTATCAGACAGTAATCCTCAGGTATCTGATGACAGGTATCAGACAGTAACCCTCAGGTATCTGATGACAGGTATCAGACAGTAATCCTCAGGTATCTGATGACTGGTATCAGACAGTAACCCTCAGGTATCTGATGACAGGTATCAGACAGTAATCCTCAGGTATCTAATGACAGGTATCAGACAGTAATCCTCAGGTATCTGATGACAGGTATCAGACATTAACCCACAGGTATCTGATGACTGGTATCGGACAGTAAACCTCAGGTATCTCATAACTGGTATCAGACAGTAACCTGCAGGTGTCAGATGACAGGTATCAGACAGTGACCCTCAGGTATCTGATGACTGGTATCAGACAGTGACCCTCAGGTATCTGATGACAGGTTACAGACACTAACCCTCAGGTATCTGATGACTGGTATCAGACAGTGACCCTCAGGTATCTGAGGACAGGTTACGGACAGTAACCCTCAGGTATCTGCTGACTGGTATCAGACAGTGACCCTCAGGTATCTGATGACAGGTATCAGACAGTGACCCTCAGGTATCTGATGTCAGGTATCAGACAGTAACCCTCAGGTATCTGATGACTGGTATCAGAGAGTAACTCTCAGGAATCTGATTGCAGGTATCAGACAGTAACCCTCAGGGATCTGCTGACTGGTATCAGACAGTGACCCTCAGGTATCTGATGACAGGTATCAGACAGTAACCTTCAGTTATCTGATGACTGGTATCAGACTGTAACCCTCAGGTATCTGATGACTGGTATCAGACAGTAACCCTCAGTTATCTGATGACTGGTATCAGACTGCAACCCTCAGGTATCTGCTGACTGGTATCAGACAGTTACCCTCAGGCATCTGCTGACTGGTATCAGACAGCAACCCTCAGGTGTCAGATGACAGCTGTCAGACAGTGACCCTGAGGTATCTGATGACAGGTTACGGACACTAATCCTCAGGTATCTGATAACTGGGATCAGACAGTAATCCTCAGGTATCTGATAACTGGTATCAGACAGTAACCCTCAGGTATCTGATGACAGGTATCAGACAGTAACCCTCAGGTATCTGATGACAGGTATCAGACAGTAATCCTCAGGTATCTGATGACAGGTATCAGACAGTGACCCTTAGGTATCTGATGACAGGTATCAGACAGTGACCCTCAGGTATCTGATGACAGGTATCAGACAGTAACCCTCAGGTATCTGATGACAGGTATCAGACATTAACCCACAGGTATCTGATGACTGGTATCAGACAGTAATCCTCAGGTATCTCATAACTGGTATCAGACAGTAACCTGCAGGTGTCAGATGACAGGTATCAGACAGTGACCCTCAGGTATCTGATGACTGGTATCAGACAGTAATCCCCTTGTATCTGCTGACTGGTATCACACAGTGACCCTTAGGTATCTGATGACAGGTATCAGACAGTGATCCTCAGGTATCTGATGTCAGGTATCAGACAGTAACCCTCAGGTATCTGATGACTGGTATCAGACAGTAACCCTCAGGGATCTGCTGACTGGTATCAGACAGTGACCCTCAGGTATCTGATGACCGGTATCAGACAGTAACCTTCAGTTATCTGATGACTGGTATCAGACTGTAACCCTCAGGTATCTGATGACTGGTATCAAACAGTAACCCTCAGTTATCTGATGACTGGTATCAGACTGTAACCCTCAGGTATCTGCTGACTGGTATCAGACAGTTACCCTCAGGCATCTGCTGACTGGTATCAGACAGTAACCCTCAGGTGTCAGATGACAGCTATCAGACAGTGACACTTAGGTATCTGATGACAGGTTACGGACACTAATCCTCAGGTATCTGACAACTGGGATCAGACAGTAATCCTCAGGTATCTGATAACTGGTATCAGACAGTAATCCTCAGGTATCTGATGACAGGTATCAGACAGTAACCCTCAGGGATATGATGACTGGTATCAGACAGTAATCCACTGGTATCTGATGACTGGTATCAGACAGTAACCCTCCGGTATCTGATGACTGGTATCAGACAGTAACCCCCAGGTATCTGATGACAGGTATCAGACAGTAACCCTCAGGTATCTGATGACTGGTATCAGACAGTGAGCCTCAGGTATCTGATGACTGGTATCAGGCAGTGACCCTCAGGTATCTGATGACAGGTATCAGACAGTGACCCTCAGGTATCTGATAACAGGTATCAGACAGTGACACTAAGGTACCTGATGACTGGTATCAGACAGTAACTCTCAGGTATCTGCTGACTGGTATCAGACAGTGACCCTCAGGTATCTGATGACACGTATCAGAAAGTAACCCTTAGGTATTTGATGACTGGTATCAGACAGTATCCCTCAGGTCTCTGATGACAGGTATCAGACAGTAACCTGCAGGTGTCAGGTGACTGGTATCAGACAGTGACCCTCAGGTATCTGATGACTGGTATCAGACAGTGACCCTCAGGTATCTGATGACTGGTATCAGACAGTGACCCTCAGGTATCTGATGACTGGTATCAGACAGTAACCCTCAGGTATCTGATGACTGGTATCAGACAGTGACCCTCAGGTATCTGATGACTGGTATCAGACAGTAACCCTCAGGTATCTGATGACTGGTATCAGACAGTGACCCTCAGGTATCTGATGACTGGTATCAGACAGTTACCCTCAGGTATCTGCTGACTGGTATCAGAATGTAACCCTCAGGTGTCAGATGACAGCTATCAGACAGTGACCCTCAGGTATCTGATGACAGGTTACAGACACGAATCCTCAGGTATCTGATGACTGGTATCAGACAGTAACCCTCAGGTGTCAGATGACACGTATCAGACAGTAACCCTCAGGTATCTGATGACAGGTTCCGGTCAGTAACCCTCAGGTATTTGATGACAGGTATCAGACAGTAATCCTCAGGTATCTGATAACTGGGATCAGACAGTAATCCTCAGGTATCTGATGACTGGTATCAGACAGTGGCCCTCTGGTATCTGATGACAAGTTACGGACACTAATCCTCAGGTATCTGATGACAGGTATCAGACAGTAACCCTCAGTTATCTGATGACTGGTATCAGACTGTAACCCTCAGGTATCTGCTGACAGGTATCAGACAGTAATCCTCAGGTATCTGATGACAGGTATCAGACAGTAACCCTCAGGTATCTGATGACAGGTATCAGACAGTAATCCTCAGGTATCTGATGACTGGTATCAGACAGTAACCCTCAGGTATCTGATGACAGGTATCAGACAGTAATCCTCAGGTATCTAATGACAGGTATCAGACAGTAATCCTCAGGTATCTGATGACAGGTATCAGACATTAACCCACAGGTATCTGATGACTGGTATCAGACAGTAAACCTCAGGTATCTCATAACTGGTATCAGACAGTAACCTGCAGGTGTCAGATGACAGGTATCAGACAGTGACCCTCAGGTATCTGATGACTGGTATCAGACAGTGACCCTCAGGTATCTGATGACAGGTTACAGACAGTAACCCTCAGGTATCTGATGACTGGTATCAGACAGTGACCCTCAGGTATCTGAGGACAGGTTACAGACAGTAACCCTCAGGTATCTGATGACTGGTATCAGACAGTAATCCCCTTGTATCTGCTGACTGGTATCAGACAGTGACCCTCAGGTATCTGATGACAGGTATCAGACAGTGACCCTCAGGTATCTGATGTCAGGTATCAGACAGTAACCCTCAGGTATCTGATGACTGGTATCAGAGAGAAACTCTCAGGAATCTGATTGCAGGTATCAGACAGTAACCCTCAGGGATCTGCTGACTGGTATCTGACAGTGACCCTCAGGTATCTGATGACAGCTATCAGACAGTGACACTTAGGTATCTGATGACAGGTTACGGACACTAATCCTCAGGTATCTGACAACTGGGATCAGACAGTAATCCTCAGGTATCTGATAACTGGTATCAGACAGTAATCCTCAGGTATCTGATGACAGGTATCAGACAGTAACCCTCAGGGATCTGATGACTGGTATCAGACAGTAATCCACTGGTATCTGATGACTGGTATCAGACAGTAACCCTCCGGTATCTGATGACTGGTATCAGACAGTAACCCCCAGGTATCTGATGACAGGTATCAGACAGTAACCCTCAGGTATCTGATGACTGGTATCAGACAGTGAGCCTCAGGTATCTGATGACTGGTATCAGGCAGTGACCCTCAGGTATCTGATGACAGGTATCAGACAGTGACCCTCAGGTATCTGATAACAGGTATCAGACAGTGAGCCTAAGGTACCTGATGACTGGTATCAGACAGTAACTCTCAGGTATCTGCTGACTGGTATCAGACAGTGACCCTCAGGTATCTGATGACACGTATCAGAAAGTAACCCTTAGGTATTTGATGACTGGTATCAGACAGTATCCCTCAGGTCTCTGATGACAGGTATCAGACAGTAACCTGCAGGTGTCAGGTGACTGGTATCAGACAGTGACCCTCAGGTATCTGATGACTGGTATCAGACAGTGACCCTCAGGTATCTGATGACTGGTATCAGACAGTGACCCTCAGGTATCTGATGACTGGTATCAGACAGTAACCCTCAGGTATCTGATGACTGGTATCAGACAGTGACCCTCAGGTATCTGATGACTGGTATCAGACAGTAACCCTCAGGTATCTGATGACTGGTATCAGACAGTGACCCTCAGGTATCTGATGACTGGTATCAGACAGTGACCCTCAGGTATCTGATGACTGGTATCAGACAGTAACCCTCAGGTATCTGATGACTGGTATCAGACAGTAATTCCGTGGTATCTGATGACTGGTATCAGACAGTAACCCCCAGGTATCTGATGACAGGTATCAGACAGTGAGCCTCAGGTATCTGATGACTGGTATCAGGCAGTGACCCTCAGGTATCTGATGACAGGTATCAGACAGTGACCCTCAGGTATCTGATCACAGGTATCAGACAGTAACCCTCAGGTATCTGATGACTGGTATCAGACAGTAATCCCCTTGTATCTGCTGACTGGTATCAGACAGTGACCCTCAGGTATCTGATGACAGGTATCAGACAGTGACCCTCAGGTATCTGATGTCAGGTATCAGACAGTAACCCTCAGGTATCTGATGACTGGTATCAGAGAGTAACTCTCAGGAATCTGATTGCAGGTATCAGACAGTAACCCTCAGGGATCTGCTGACTGGTATCAGACAGTGACCCTCAGGTATCTGATGACAGGTATCAGACAGTAACCTTCAGTTATCTGATGACTGGTATCAGACTGTAACCCTCAGGTGTCTGATGACTGGTATCAGACAGTAACCCTCAGTTATCTGATGACTGGTATCAGACTGCAACCCTCAGGTATCTGCTGACTGGTATCAGACAGTTACCCTCAGGCATCTGCTGACTGGTATCAGACAGCAACCCTCAGGTGTCAGATGACAGCTGTCAGACAGTGACCCTGAGGTATCTGATGACAGGTTACGGACACTAATCCTCAGGTATTTGATAACTGGGATCAGACAGTAATCCTCAGGTATCTGATAACTGGTATCAGACAGTAACCCTCAGGTATCTGATGACAGGTATCAGACAGTAACCCTCAGGTATCTGATGACAGGTATCAGACAGTAATCCTCAGGTATCTGATGACAGGTATCAGACAGTGACCCTTAGGTATCTGATGACAGGTATCAGACAGTGACCCTCAGGTATCTGATGACAGGTATCAGACAGTAACCCTCAGGTATCTGATGACAGGTATCAGACATTAACCCACAGGTATCTGATGACTGGTATCAGACAGTAATCCTCAGGTATCTCATAACTGGTATCAGACAGTAACCTGCAGGTGTCAGATGACAGGTATCAGACAGTGACCCTCAGGTATCTGATGACTGGTATCAGACAGTAATCCCCTTGTATCTGCTGACTGGTATCACACAGTGACCCTCAGGTATCTGATGACAGGTATCAGACAGTGATCCTCAGGTATCTGATGTCAGGTATCAGACAGTAACCCTCAGGTGTCTGATGACTGGTATCAGAGAGTAACTCTCAGGAATCTGATTGCAGGTATCAGACAGTAACCCTCAGGGATCTGCTGACTGGTATCAGACAGTGACCCTCAGGTATCTGATGACCGGTATCAGACAGTAACCTTCAGTTATCTGATGACTGGTATCAGACTGTAACCCTCAGGTATCTGATGACTGGTATCAAACAGTAACCCTCAGTTATCTGATGACTGGTATCAGACTGTAACCCTCAGGTATCTGCTGACTGGTATCAGACAGTTACCCTCAGGCATCTGCTGACTGGTATCAGACAGTAACCCTCAGGTGTCAGATGACAGCTATGAGACAGTGACACTTAGGTATCTGATGACAGGTTACGGACACTAATCCTCAGGTATCTGACAACTGGGATCAGACAGTAATCCTCAGGTATCTGATAACTGGTATCAGACAGTAATCCTCAGGTATCTGATGACAGGTATCAGACAGTAACCCTCAGGGATCTGATGACTGGTATCAGACAGTAATCCACTGGTATCTGATGACTGGTATCAGACAGTAATCCACTGGTATCTGATGACTGGTATCAGATAGTAACCCTCCGGTATCTGATGACTGGTATCAGACAGTAACCCCCAGGTATCTGATGACAGGTATCAGACAGTAACCCTCAGGTATCTGATGACTGGTATCAGGCAGTGACCCTCAGGTATCTGATGACAGGTATCGGACAGTGACCCTCAGGTATCTGATAACAGGTATCAGACAGTGAGCCTAAGGTACCTGATGACTGGTATCAGACAGTAACTCTCAGGTATCTGCTGACTGGTATCAGACAGTGACCCTCAGGTATCTGATGACACGTATCAGAAAGTAACCCTTAGGTATTTGATGACTGGTATCAGACAGTATCCCTCAGGTCTCTGATGACAGGTATCAGACAGTAACCTGCAGGTGTCAGGTGACTGGTATCAGACAGTGACCCTCAGGTATCTGATGACTGGTATCAGACAGTAACCCTCAGGTATCTGATGACTGGTATCAGACAGTGACCCTCAGGTATCTGATGACTGGTATCAGACAGTGACCCTCAGGTATCTGATGACTGGTATCAGACAGTAACCCTCAGGTATCTGATGACTGGTATCAGACAGTAATTCCGTGGTATCTGATGACTGGTATCAGACAGTAACCCCCAGGTATCTGATGACAGGTATCAGACAGTGAGCCTCAGGTATCTGATGACTGGTATCAGGCAGTGACCCTCAGGTATCTGATGACAGGTATCAGACAGTGACCCTCAGGTATCTGATCACAGGTATCAGACAGTGACCCTAAGGTATCTGATGACAGGTATCAGACAGTGACCCTCAGGTATCTGATCACAGGTATCAGACAGTGACCCTCAGGTATCTGATGACTGGTATCAGACATTAACCCTCAGGTATCTGATGATTGGTATCAGACAGTAATCCCCTGGTATCTGATGACTGGTATCAGACAGTAACCCTCAGGTATCTGCTGACTGGTATCAGACAGTGCCCCTCAGGTATCTGATGACAGGTATCAGACAGGAACCCTCAGGTATCTGATGACTGGTATCAGACAGTAATCCCCTGGTATCTGATGACTGGTATCAGACAGTAACCCTCCGTTATCTAATGACTGGTATCAGACAGTAACCCTCAGGTATCTGCTGACTGGTATCAGACAGTGCCCCTCAGGTATCTGATGACAGGTATCAGACAGTAACCCTCAGGTATCTGATAACAGGTATCAGACAGTGACCCTAAGGTACCTGATGACTGGTATCAGACAGTAACTCTCAGGTATCTGCTGACTGGTATCAGACAGTGACCCTCAGGTATCTGATGACTGGTATCAGACAGTAACCCTCAGGTATCTGATGACAGGTATCAGACAGTAACCCTCAGGTATCTGATGACTGGTATCAGACAGTAACCCCCAGGTATCTGATGACAGTTATCAGACAGTAACCCCCAGGTATCTGATGACTGGTATCAGACAGTGAGCCTCAGGTATCTGATGACAGGTATCAGACAGTGACCCTCAGGTATCTGATGACTGGTATCAGACAGTAACCCCCAGGTATCTGATGACAGTTATCAGACAGTAACCCCCAGGTATCTGATGACAGGTATCAGACAGTAACCCTCAGGTATCTGATGACTGGTATCAGACAGTGACCCTCAGGTATCTGATGACTGGTATCAGACAGTAACCCCCAGGTATCTGATGACAGTTATCAGACAGTAACCCCCAGGTATCTGATGACAGGTATCAGACAGTAACCCTCAGGTATCTGATGACTGGTATCAGGCAGTGACCCTCAGGTATCTGATGACACGTATCAGAAAGTAACCCTTAGGAATCTGATGACAGGTATCAGACAGTAACCCTCAGGTCTCTGATGTCAGGTATCAGACAGTAACCCTCAGATATCTGATGACTGGTATCAGAGAGTAACTCTCAGGAATCTGATTACAGGTGTCAGACAGTCACCCTCAGGTATCTGATGACAGGTATCAGACAGTAACCCTCAGGTATCTGATGACAGGTATCAGACAGCAACCCTCAGGTATCTGATGACTGGTATCAGACAGTAACCCTCAGGTATCTGATGATTGCAATCAGACATTAACCCTCAGGTATCTGATGACTGGTATCCGACAGTAACCCTCAGGTATCTGATGACTGGTATCAGACAGTAACCCCCAGGTATCTGATGACTGGTATCAGACAGTGAGCCTCAGGTATCTGATGACAGGTATCAGACAGTGACCCTCAGGTATCTGATGACTGGTATCAGACAGTAACCCCCAGGTATCTGATGACAGTTATCAGACAGTAACCCCCAGGTATCTGATGACAGGTATCAGACAGTAACCCTCAGGTATCTGATGACTGGTATCAGACAGTGACCCTCAGGTATCTGATGACTGGTATCAGACAGTAACCCCCAGGTATCTGATGACAGTTATCAGACAGTAACCCCCAGGTATCTGATGACAGGTATCAGACAGTAACCCTCAGGTATCTGATGACTGGTATCAGGCAGTGACCCTCAGGTATCTGATGACACGTATCAGAAAGTAACCCTTAGGAATCTGATGACAGGTATCAGACAGTAACCCTCAGGTCTCTGATGTCAGGTATCAGACAGTAACCCTCAGATATCTGATGACTGGTATCAGAGAGTAACTCTCAGGAATCTGATTACAGGTGTCAGACAGTCACCCTCAGGTATCTGATGACAGGTATCAGACAGTAACCCTCAGGTATCTGATGACAGGTATCAGACAGCAACCCTCAGGTATCTGATGACTGGTATCAGACAGTAACCCTCAGGTATCTGATGATTGCAATCAGACATTAACCCTCAGGTATCTGATGACTGGTATCCGACAGTAACCCTCAGGTATCTGATGACTGGTATCAGACAGTAACCCTCAGGTATCTGATGACAGGTTAAGGACACGAATCCTCAGGGATCTGATGATTGGTATCAGACAGTGACCCTCAGGTATCTGATGACAGGTTACAGACAGTAACCCTCAGGTATCTGATGACTGGTATCAGACAGTAACCCTCAGGTATCTGATGACTGGTATCAGACAGTGATCCCCTGGTATCTGATGACTGGTATCAGACAGTGAGCCTCAGGTATCTGATGACAGGTATCAGACAGTGACCCTCAGGTATCTGATAACAGGTATCACACAGTGACCCTCAGGTATCTGCTGACTGGTATCAGACAGTGCCCCTCAGGTATCTGATGACAGGTATCAGTCTGTAACCCTCAGGTATCTGATAACTGGTATCAGACAGTAACCCTCAGTTATCTGATGACTGGTATCAGACTGTAACCCTCAGGTATCTGCTGACTGGTATCAGACAGTGACCCTCAGGTATCTGATGACTGGTATCAGACAGTGACCCTCAGGTATCTGATGACTGGTATCAGACAGTGACCCTCAGGTATCTGATGACTGGTATCAGACAGTAACCCTCAGGTATCTGATGACTGGTATCAGACAGTGACCCTCAGGTATCTGATGACTGGTATCAGACAGTAACCCTCAGGTATCTGATGACTGGTATCAGACAGTGACCCTCAGGTATCTGATGACTGGTATCAGACAGTGACCCTCAGGTATCTGATGACTGGTATCAGACAGTAACCCTCAGGTATCTGATGACTGGTATCAGACAGTAATTCCGTGGTATCTGATGACTGGTATCAGACAGTAACCCCCAGGTGTCTGATGACAGGTATCAGACAGTGAGCCTCAGGTATCTGATGACTGGTATCAGGCAGTGACCCTCAGGTATCTGATGACAGGTATCAGACAGTGACCCTCAGGTATCTGATCACAGGTATCAGACAGTGACCCTAAGGTATCTGATGACAGGTATCAGACAGTGACCCTCAGGTATCTGATCACAGGTATCAGACAGTGACCCTCAGGTATCTGATGACTGGTATCAGACATTAACCCTCAGGTATCTGATGATTGGTATCAGACAGTAATCCCCTGGTATCTGATGACTGGTATCAGACAGTAACCCTCAGGTATCTGCTGACTGGTATCAGACAGTGCCCCTCAGGTATCTGATGACAGGTATCAGACAGGAACCCTCAGGTATCTGATGACTGGTATCAGACAGTAATCCCCTGGTATCTGATGACTGGTATCAGACAGTAACCCTCCGTTATCTGATGACTGGTATCAGACAGTAACCCTCAGGTATCTGCTGACTGGTATCAGACAGTGCCCCTCAGGTATCTGATGACAGGTATCAGACAGTAACCCTCAGGTATCTGATAACAGGTATCAGACAGTGACCCTAAGGTACCTGATGACTGGTATCAGACAGTAACTCTCAGGTATCTGCTGACTGGTATCAGACAGTGACCCTCAGGTATCTGATGACTGGTATCAGACAGTAACCCTCAGGTATCTGATGACAGGTATCAGACAGTAACCCTCAGGTATCTGATGACTGGTATCAGACAGTAACCCCCAGGTATCTGATGACAGTTATCAGACAGTAACCCCCAGGTATCTGATGACTGGTATCAGACAGTGAGCCTCAGGTATCTGATGACAGGTATCAGACAGTGACCCTCAGGTATCTGATGACTGGTATCAGACAGTAACCCCCAGGTATCTGATGACAGTTATCAGACAGTAACCCCCAGGTATCTGATGACAGGTATCAGACAGTAACCCTCAGGTATCTGATGACTGGTATCAGACAGTGACCCTCAGGTATCTGATGACTGGTATCAGACAGTAACCCCCAGGTATCTGATGACAGTTATCAGACAGTAACCCCCAGGTATCTGATGACAGGTATCAGACAGTAACCCTCAGGTATCTGATGACTGGTATCAGAGAGTAACTCTCAGGAATCTGATTACAGGTGTCAGACAGTCACCCTCAGGTATCTGATGACAGGTATCAGACAGTAACCCTCAGGTATCTGATGACAGGTATCAGACAGCAACCCTCAGGTATCTGATGACTGGTATCAGACAGTAACCCTCAGGTATCTGATGATTGCAATCAGACATTAACCCTCAGGTATCTGATGACTGGTATCCGACAGTAACCCTCAGGTATCTGATGACTGGTATCAGACAGTAACCCTCAGGTATCTGATGACAGGTTAAGGACACGAATCCTCAGGGATCTGATGATTGGTATCAGACAGTGACCCTCAGGTATCTGATGACAGGTTACAGACAGTAACCCTCAGGTATCTGATGACTGGTATCAGACAGTAACCCTCAGGTATCTGATGACTGGTATCAGACAGTGATCCCCTGGTATCTGATGACTGGTATCAGACAGTGAGCCTCAGGTATCTGATGACAGGTATCAGACAGTGACCCTCAGGTATCTGATAACAGGTATCACACAGTGACCCTCAGGTATCTGCTGACTGGTATCAGACAGTGCCCCTCAGGTATCTGATGACAGGTATCAGTCTGTAACCCTCAGGTATCTGATAACTGGTATCAGACAGTAACCCTCAGTTATCTGATGACTGGTATCAGACTGTAACCCTCAGGTATCTGCTGACTGGTATCAGACAGTTACCCTCAGGTATCTGCTGACTGGTATCAGAATGTAACCCTCAGGTGTCAGATGACAGCTATCAGACAGTGACCCTCAGGTATCTGATGACAGGTTACAGACACGAATCCTCAGGTATCTGATGACTGGTATCAGACAGTAACCCTCAGGTGTCAGATGACACGTATCAGACAGTAACCCTCAGGTATCTGATGACAGGTTCCGGTCAGTAACCCTCAGGTATTTGATGACAGGTATCAGACAGTAATCCTCAGGTATCTGATAACTGGGATCAGACAGTAATCCCCTCGTATGTGATGACTGGTATCAGACAGTGACCCTCAGGTATCTGATGACAGGTATCAGACAGTAATCCCCTGGTATCTGATGACTGGTATCAGACAGTGACCCTCAGGTATCTGATGACTGGTATCAGACAGTGACCCTCAGGTATCTGATGACAGGTATCAGACAGTAATCCCCCGGTATCTGATGACTGGTATCAGACAGTGAGCCTCAGGTATCTGATGACAGGTATCAGACTGTAACCCTCAAGTGTCAGATGACAGCAATCAGACAGTGACCCTCTGGTATCTGATGACAGGTTACGGACACTAATCCTCAGGTATCTGATGACAGGTTACAGTCAGTAACCCTCAGGTATCTGATGACTGGTATCAGACAGTAACCCTCAGGTATCTGATGACAGGTATCAGACAGTAACCCTCAGGTATCTGATGACAGGTATCAGACAGTAACCCTCAGGTATCTGATGACTGGTATCAGACAGTAATGCTCAGGTATCTGATGACAGGTATCAGACAGTAATCCTCAGGTATCTGATGACTGGTATCAGACAGTAATCCTCAGGTATCTGATGACAGATATCAGACAGTGACCCTCAGGTATCTGATGACAGGTATCAGACAGTGACCCTCAGGTATCTGATGACTGGTATCAGACAGTAATCCTCAGGTATCTGATGACAGGTATCAGACAGTGACCCTCAGGTATCCGATGACAGGTATCAGACAGTGACCCTCAGGTATCTGATGACTGGTATCAGACAGTAATCCTCAGGTATCTGATGACTGGTATCAGACAGTAACCCTCAGGTATCTGATGACAGGTATCAGACAGTAATCCTCAGGTATCTGATGACTGGTATCAGACAGTAATACTCAGGTATCTGATGACTGGTATCAGACAGTAACCCTCAGGTATCTGATGACAGGTATCAGACAGTGACCCTCAGGTATCTGATGACAGGTATCAGGCAGTGACCCTCAGGTATCTGATGACAGGTATCAGACAGTGACCCTCAGGTATCTGATGACACGTATCAGAAAGTAACCCTTAGGTATTTGATGACTGGTATCAGACAGTATCCCTCAGGTCTCTGATGACAGGTATCAGACAGTAACCTGCAGGTGTCAGGTGACTGGTATCAGACAGTGACCCTCAGGTATCTGATGACTGGTATCAGGCAGTGACCCTAAGGTATCTGATGACAGGTATCAGACAGTGACCCTCAGGTATCTGATAACAGGTATCAGACAGTGAGCCTAAGGTACCTGATGACTGGTATCAGACAGTAACTCTCAGGTATCTGCTGACTGGTATCAGACAGTGACCCTCAGGTATCTGATGACACGTATCAGAAAGTAACCCTTAGGTATTTGATGACTGGTATCAGACAGTATCCCTCAGGTCTCTGATGACAGGTATCAGACAGTAACCTGCAGGTGTCAGGTGACTGGTATCAGACAGTGACCCTCAGGTATCTGATGACTGGTATCAGAGAGTGACCCTCAGGTATCTGATGACTGGTATCAGACAGTGACCCTCAGGTATCTGATGACTGGTATCAGACAGTAACCCTCAGGTATCTGATGACTGGTATCAGACAGTGACCCTCAGGTATCTGATGACTGGTATCAGACAGTAACCCTCAGGTATCTGATGACTGGTATCAGACAGTGACCCTCAGGTATCTGATGACTGGTATCAGACAGTGACCCTCAGGTATCTGATGACTGGTATCAGACAGTAACCCTCAGGTATCTGATGACTGGTATCAGACAGTAATTCCGTGGTATCTGATGACTGGTATCAGACAGTAACCCCCAGGTATCTGATGACAGGTATCAGACAGTGAGCCTCAGGTATCTGATGACTGGTATCAGGCAGTGACCCTCAGGTATCTGATGACAGGTATCAGACAGTGACCCTCAGGTATCTGATCACAGGTATCAGACAGTGACCCTAAGGTATCTGATGACAGGTATCAGACAGTGACCCTCAGGTATCTGATGACTGGTATCAGACATTAACCCTCAGGTATCTGATGATTGGTATCAGACAGTAATCCCCTGGTATCTGATGACTGGTATCAGACAGTAACCCTCAGGTATCTGCTGACTGGTATCAGACAGTGCCCCTCAGGTATCTGATGACAGGTATCAGACAGGAACCCTCAGGTATTTGATGACTGGTATCAGACAGTAATCCCCTGGTATCTGATGACTGGTATCAGACAGTAACCCTCCGTTATCTGATGACTGGTATCAGACAGTAACCCTCAGGTATCTGCTGACTGGTATCAGACAGTGCCCCTCAGGTATCTGATGACAGGTATCAGACAGTAACCCTCAGGTATCTGATAACAGGTATCAGACAGTGACCCTAAGGTACCTGATGACTGGTATCAGACAGTAACTCTCAGGTATCTGCTGACTGGTATCAGACAGTGACCCTCAGGTATCTGATGACTGGTATCAGACAGTAACCCTCAGGTATCTGATGACAGGTATCAGACAGTAACCCTCAGGTATCTGATCACTGGTATCAGACAGTAACCCCCAGGTATCTGATGACAGTTATCAGACAGTAACCCCCAGGTATCTGATGACTGGTATCAGACAGTGAGCCTCAGGTATCTGATGACAGGTATCAGACAGTGACCCTCAGGTATCTGATGACTGGTATCAGACAGTAACCCCCAGGTATCTGATGACAGTTATCAGACAGTAACCCCCAGGTATCTGATGACAGGTATCAGACAGTAACCCTCAGGTATCTGATGACTGGTATCAGACAGTTACCCTCAGGTATCTGATGACTGGTATCAGACAGTAACCCCCAGGTATCTGATGACAGTTATCAGACAGTAACCCCCAGGTATCTGATGACAGTTATCAGACAGTAAACCTCAGGTATCTGATGACTGGTATCAGGCAGTGACCCTCAGGTATCTGATGACAGGTATCAGACAGTGACCCTAAGGTACCTGATGACTGGTATCAGACAGTAACTCTCAGGTATCTGCTGACTGGTATCAGACAGTGACCCTCAGGTATCTGATGACACGTATCAGAAAGTAACCCTTAGGTATCTGATGACAGGTATCAGACAGTAACCCTCAGGTCTCTGATGTCAGGTATCAGACAGTAACCCTCAGATATCTGATGACTGGTATCAGAGAGTAACTCTCAGGAATCTGATTACAGGTGTCAGACAGTAACCCTCAGGTATCTGATGACAGGTATCAGACAGTAACCCTCAGGTATCTGATGACAGGTATCAGACAGCAACCCTCAGGTATCTGATGACTGGTATCAGACAGTAACCCTCAGGTATCTGATGATTGCAATCAGACATTAACCCTCAGGTATCTGATGACTGGTATCCAACAGTAACCCTCAGGTATCTGATGACTGGTATCAGACAGTAACCCTCAGGTATCTGATGACAGGTTAAGGACACGAATCCTCAGGGATCTGATGATTGGTATCAGACAGTGACCCTCAGGTATCTGATGACAGGTTACAGACAGTAACCCTCAGGTATCTGATGACTGGTATCAGACAGTAACCCTCAGGTATCTGATGACTGGTATCAGACAGTGATCCCCTGGTATCTGATGACTGGTATCAGACAGTGAGCCTCAGGTATCTGATGACAGGTATCAGACAGTGACCCTCAGGTATCTGATAACAGGTATCACACAGTGACCCTCAGGTATCTGCTGACTGGTATCAGACAGTTCCCCTCAGGTATCTGATGACAGGTATCAGACTGTAACCCTCAGGTATCTGATCACTGGTATCAGACAGTAACCCTCAGTTATCTGATGACTGGTATCAGACTGTAACCCTCAGGTATCTGCTGACTGGTATCAGACAGTTACCCTCAGGTATCTGCTGACTGGTATCAGAATGTAACCCTCAGGTGTCAGATGACAGCTATCAGACAGTGACCCTCAGGTATCTGATGACAGGTTACAGACACGAATCCTCAGGTATCTGATGACTGGTATCAGACAGTAACCCTCAGGTGTCAGATGACACGTATCAGACAGTAACCCTCAGGTATCTGATGACAGGTTCCGGTCAGTAACCCTCAGGTATTTGATGACAGGTATCAGACAGTAATCCTCAGGTATCTGATAACTGGGATCAGACAGTAATCCCCTCGTATGTGATGACTGGTATCAGACAGTGACCCTCAGGTATCTGATGACAGGTATCAGACAGTAATCCCCTGGTATCTGATGACTGGTATCAGACAGTGACCCTCAGGTATCTGATGACTGGTATCAGACAGTGACCCTCAGGTATCTGATGACAGGTATCAGACAGTAATCCCCCGGTATCTGATGACTGGTATCAGACAGTGAGCCTCAGGTATCTGATGACAGGTATCAGACTGTAACCCTCAAGTGTCAGATGACAGCAATCAGACAGTGACCCTCTGGTATCTGATGGCAGGTTACGGACACTAATCCTCAGGTATCTGATGACAGGTTACAGTCAGTAACCCTCAGGTATCTGATGACTGGTATCAGACAGTAACCCTCAGGTATCTGATGACAGGTATCAGACAGTAACCCTCAGGTATCTGATGACAGGTATCAGACAGTAACCCTCAGGTATCTGATGACTGGTATCAGACAGTAATGCTCAGGTATCTGATGACAGGTATCAGACAGTAATCCTCAGGTATCTGATGACTGGTATCAGACAGTAATCCTCAGGTATCTGATGACAGGTATCAGACAGTGACCCTCAGGTATCTGATGACAGGTATCAGACAGTGACCCTCAGGTATCTGATGACTGGTATCAGACAGTAATCCTCAGGTATCTGATGACAGGTATCAGACAGTGACCCTCAGGTATCCGATGACAGGTATCAGACAGTGACCCTCAGGTATCTGATGACTGGTATCAGACAGTAATCCTCAGGTATCTGATGACAGGTATCAGGCAGTGACCCTCAGGTATCTGATGACAGGTATCAGACAGTGACCCTCGGGTATCTGATGACAGGTATCAGACAGTGACCCTCAGGTATCTGATGACAGGTATCAGACAGTGACCCTCAGCTCTCTGATGACAGGTATCAGACAGTAATCCCCCGGTATCTGATGACTGGTATCAGACAGTGAGCCTCAGGTATCTGATGACAGGTATCAGACTGTAACCCTCAAGTGTCAGATGACAGCAATCAGACAGTGACCCTCTGGTATCTGATGACAGGTTACGGACACTAATCCTCAGGTATCTGATGACAGGTTACAGTCAGTAACCCTCAGGTATCTGATGACTGGTATCAGACAGTAACCCTCAGGTATCTGATGACAGGTATCAGACAGTAACCCTCAGGTATCTGATGACAGGTATCAGACAGTAACCCTCAGGTATCTGATGACTGGTATCAGACAGTAATGCTCAGGTATCTGATGACAGGTATCAGACAGTAATCCTCAGGTATCTGATGACTGGTATCAGACAGTAATCCTCAGGTATCTGATGACAGGTATCAGACAGTGACCCTCAGGTATCTGATGACAGGTATCAGACAGTGACCCTCAGGTATCTGATGACTGGTATCAGACAGTAATCCTCAGGTATCTGATGACAGGTATCAGACAGTGACCCTCAGGTATCCGATGACAGGTATCAGACAGTGACCCTCAGGTATCTGATGACTGGTATCAGACAGTAATCCTCAGGTATCTGATGACTGGTATCAGACAGTAACCCTCAGGTATCTGATGACAGGTATCAGACAGTAATCCTCAGGTATCTGATGACTGGTATCAGACAGTAATACTCAGGTATCTGATGACTGGTATCAGACAGTAACCCTCAGGTATCTGATGACAGGTATCAGACAGTGACCCTCAGGTATCTGATGACAGGTATCAGGCAGTGACCCTCAGGTATCTGATGACAGGTATCAGACAGTGACCCTCGGGTATCTGATGACAGGTATCAGACAGTGACCCTCAGGTATCTGATGACAGGTATCAGACAGTGACCCTCAGCTATCTGATGACTGGTATCAGACAGTAATCCTCAGGTATCTGATGACAGGTATCAGACAGTAACCCTCAGGTATTTGATGACAGGTATCAGACAGTGACACTCAGGTATCTGATGACAGGTATCAGACAGTGACCCTCAGGTATCTGATGACAGGTATCAGACAGTAATCCTCAGGTATCTGATGACAGGTATCAGAAAGTAATCCTCAGCTATCTGATGACAGGTATCAGACAGTAATCCTCAGGTATCTGATGACTGGTATCAGACAGTAATCCTCAGGTATCTGATGACAGGTATCAGACGGTGACCCTCAGGTATCTGATGACAGGTATCAGACAGTAATCCTCAGGTATTTGATGACAGGTATCAGACAGTGACCCTCAGGTATCTGATCACAGGTATCAGACGGTAACCCTCAGTTATCTGATGACAGATATCAGGCAGTAATGCTCAGGTATCTGATGTCAGGTTACAGACAGTAATCCTCAGGTATCTGATGACAGGTATCAGACAGTGACCCTCAGGTATCTGATGACTGGTATCAGACAGTGACCCTCAGGTATTTGATGACAGGTATCAGACTGTGACCCTCAGGTATCTGATGACAGGTATCAGACAGAAATCCTCAGGTATCTGATGACAGGTATCAGACGGTGGAAGCACTGAGGGTAGCAAGGGCACAAAATGTACTCTGGGTGGGGGACTTCAATGTCCATCACCAAGTGTGGCTCGGTAGCACCACTACTGACCGAGCTGGCCGAGTCCTGAAGGACATAGCTGCTAGACTGGGCCTGCGGTAGGTGGTGAGCGAACCAACACGAGGGAAAAACTTACTTGACCTCGTCCTCACCAATCTACCTGTCGCAAATGCATCTGTCCATGACAGTATTGGTAGGAGTGACCACCGCACAGTCCTCGTGGAGATGAAGTCCCGTCTTCGCACTGAGGACACCATCCAACGTGTTGTGTGGCACGACCACCGTGCTAAATGGGATAGATTCAGAACAGATCTAGCAGCTCAAAACTGGGCATCCATGAGGTACTGTGGGCCATCAGCAGCAGCAGAATTGTATTCCAGCACAATCTGTAACCTCATGGCCCGGCATATTCCTCACTCTACCATTCCCAACAAGCCAGGGGATCAACCCTGGTTCAATGAGGAGTGTAGAAGAGCATGCCAGGAGCAGCATCAGGCGTACCTAAAAATGAGGTGCCAACCTGGTGAAGCTACAACTCAGGACTACATGCATGCTAAACAGCGGAAGCAACATGCTATAGACAGAGCGAAGCGATTCCACAACCAACTGATCAGATCAAACCTCTGCAGTCCTGCCACATCCAGTCGTGAATGGTGGTGGACAATTAAACAACTAACGGGAGGAGGAGGCTCTGCAAACATCCCCATCCTCAATGATGGCGGAGTCCAGCACGTGAGTGCAAAAGACAAGGCTGAAGCTTTGGCAACCATCTTCAGCCAGAAGTGCTGAGTGGATAATCCATCTCAGCCTCCTCCCGATATCCCCACCATCACGGAAGCCAGTCTTCGGCCAATTCGATTCACTCCACGTGCTATCAAGAAACGGCTGAGTGCACTGGATACAGCAAAGGCAATGGGCCCCGACAACATCCCAGCTGTAGTGCTGAAGACTTGTGCTCCAGAACTAGCTGCGCCTCTCGCCAAGCTGTTCCAGTACAGCTACAACACTGGCATCCACCCGACAATGTGGAAAATTGCCCAGGTATGTCCTGTCCACAAAAAGCAGGACAAATCCAATCCGGCCAATTACCGCCCCATCAGTCTGCTCTCAATCATCAGCAAAGTGATGGAAGGTGTCGTCGACTGTGCTATCAAGCGGCACTTACTCACCAATAACCTGCTCACCGATGCTCAGTTTGGGTTCCGCCAGGACCACTCGGCTCAAGACCTCATTACAGCCTTGGTCCAAACATGGACAAAAGAGCTGAATTCCAGAGGTGAGGTGAGAGTGACTGCCCTTGACATCAAGGCAGCATTTGACCGAGTGTGGCACCAAGGAGCCCTAGCAAAATTGAAGTCAATGGGAATCAGGGGGAAAACTCTCCAGTGGCTGGAGTCATACCTAGCACAAAGGAAGATGGTAGTGGTTGTTGGAGGCCATTCGTCTCAGCCCCAGGGCATTGCTGCAGGAGTTCCTCAGGGCAGTGTCCTAGGCCCAATCATCTTCAGCTGCTTCATCAATGACCTTCCCTCCATCATAAGGTCAGAAATGGGGATGTTCGCTGATGACTGCACAGTGTTCAGTTCCATTCGCAACCCCTCAGATAATGAAGCAGTCCGAGCCTGCATGCAGCAAGACCTGGACAACATCCAGGCTTGGGCTCATAAGTGGCAAGTAACATTCGCGCCAGATAATTGCCAGGCAATGACCATCTCCAACAAGAGAGAGTCTAACCACCTCCCCTTGACATTCAACGGCATTACCATCGCCGAATCCCCCACCATCAACATCCTGGGGGTCACCATTGACCAGAAACTGAACTGGACCAGCCATATAAATACTGTGGCTACAAGAGCAGGTCAGAGGCTGGGTATTCTGCGGCGAGTGACTCACCTCCTGACTCCCCAAAGCCTTTCCACCATCTGCAAGGCACATGTCAGGAGTGTGATGGAATACTCTCCAATTGCCTGGATGAGTGCAGCTCCAACAACACTCAAGAAGCTCGACACCATCCAAGATAAAGCAGCCCGCGTGATTGGCACCCCATCCACCACCCTAAACATTCACTCCCTTCACCACCGGCGCACAGTGGCTGCAGTGTGTACCATCCACAGGATGCACTGCAGCAACTCGCCAAGGCTTCTTCGACAGCACCTCCCAAACCCGCGACCTCTACCACCTAGAAGGACAAGGGCAGCAGGCACATGGGAACAACACCGCCTGCACGTTCCCCTCCAAGTCACACACCATCCTGACTTGGAAATATATCGCCGTTCCTTCATTGTCGCTGGGTCAAAATCCTGGAACTCCCTTCCTAACAGCACTGTGGGAGAACCTTCACCACACGGACTGCAGCGGTTCAAGAAGGCGGCTCACCACCACCTTCTCGAGGGCAATTAGGGATGGGCAATAAATGCCGGCCTTGCCAGCGACGCCCACATCCCGTGAACGAATAAAAAAAAAGTTATCTGATGACAGGTATCAGACAGTAACCCTCAGGTATCTGGTGACAGGTATCTGACAGTGACCCTCAGGTATCTGATGACAGGTATCAGACAGTAACCCTCAGGTATCTGGTGACAGGTATCTGACAGTGACCCTCAGGTATCTGATGACAGGTATCAGACCGTATTCCTCAGGTATCTGATGACAGGTATCTGACAGTAACCCTCAGGTATCTGATGACAGGTATCAGACAGTAACCCTCCGGTATCTGATGACAGGTATCTGACAGTAACCCTCAGGTATCTGATGACAGGTATCAGACAGTAACCCTCAGGTATCTGGTGACAGGTATCAGACAGTAACCCTCAGGTATCTGATGACAGGTATCAGACCTTATTCCTCAGGTATCTGATGTCAGGTATCAGACAGTAATCCTCAGGTATCTGATGACTGGTATCAGACAGTAACCCTGAGGTATCTGATGTCAGGTATCAGACAGTAACCCTCAGGTATCTGATGACTGGTATCAGACAGTATTCCTCAGGTATCTGATGTCAGGTATCAGACAGTGACCCTCAGGTATCTGATGACAGGTATCAGACAGTGACCCTCAGGTATCTGATGACAGGTATCAGACAGTAACCCTCAGGTATCTGATGACAGGTTACAGACAGTAACCCTCAGGTATATGATGACAGGTATCAGACAGTAATCCTCAGGTATCTGATGACAGGTATCAGACAGTAATCCTCAGGTATCTGATGTCAGGTATCAGACAGTGACCCTCAGGTATCTGATGACAGGTATCAGACAGTAACCCTCAGGTATCTGATGACAGGTTACAGACAGTAACCCTCAGGTATCTGATGACAGGTATCAGACAGTAATCCTCAGGTATCTGATGACAGGTATCAGACAGTAATCCTCAGGTATCTGATTACATCAATAAAAACAACACTTTGCATTTATATAGCGCCTTTATTGTTGTAAAACTTCCCAAGGCGTTTTGCACGAGCAATTATCAAACTAAATTTGGCCCCCTGCCTCTTGAGAAGATATTGGGCTCGATTTTAGGGTCGGGTTACCTGCGGGTTTCCAGCGGGGGGGCCCCGAAAATCCCGATCTCCGGTCACGTGACCGGATTCGGACGAAATCCCGGCCACTTCCGGGTACCACGCTGACGTGCGGGCCTGCGCGCGCAAGCCCCGCTGGTGGGAATCCCGCAGGCAATTAAAGCCAGCGGGGTTCCACTTGAGAGTACTTACCTTGCTCGTTGTGGTCAGTTAATGAGCTGAAGCAGCTGTCAAAAGAGGAAGTGTGGGATTTTAGGTTCAAGGCAGTCAGTTTCACACACTGGGGGAAACAGTACCTTTCAAACCAGGCGTGTTGCAGCCAGCAGCCTGTGGCAGGTGCCAAGGTGCGCTCCACGGGGGAGAGCCCTCACCCACGCAGGAGGCCACCGCGTCACATAGGGCAACCCCTGCCCCCCACCACTCCCCGGCCAAGCCAGAGGACAGACCGACACAAAACCGCAGCCCCAGTCCGAGGACCCACACACCTACCCTGCACAACCCCTCAGACCAACACCTGCCAGTTGGGTGGTGTGTGGACACCCTCGGAGGACGAAGAGCATGACCAGCACCAGCAGCCTCGCAGTCCACGCCGTCCGCCGCAGAGACGTGGATCCCCCCAACACGGTGTGGTTGCACGCCCACCTGCACAGCAGGAGGGAGGGCTACCGCAGAGAGAGACGCGTCGCTAAGGGCACTACCCTCGCCACAGTGTCCACAGATCGAGGCGCAGCTCCCCGGACCTCTCCGAGCAGCAGTGCACACGGAGGCGCAGATTCGCTCGACATGTAGTCGTGGAGATCTGCAGCCTCTTTCATGCCGAGCTGCTCCTGGCTGGCCCCAGCACCAACTGCTTACCTGTCGCTGGCAAAGTCACCACTGTCCTCCACACCTTCTCCTCCGCATCCTTCCAGGGTGCAGCCGGCTACACCGCCGATGTCTCTCAGTCGTCTGCGCGGACGAGCCCTGCAAATACACCTGCACCTACTCTGCAGTAACACGATGGGTGGCATCAGTGGTGGGTCCTCATAGTGATACCCAGGAGCGGGCATTATTGGACACAATGGACAGGATTCGCGGAGACATGGCAGTGGTGGTGTCAATGTAATGTGTGCTGTTTGTGGCTCTGAAATTCAATATGGGTAACACCCATGACAAACCCTCAGACACCCTTGTGCACCTCCTTCATGCTGACGAGACGCTTGCCTTACGCTGCCTACTGCACATATGTGATGCATGCCCTGTGGCTGCAGCACAGGTGGTGGCAGGTTGAGTGAGGCTGGCCGTGAGGGAGATGCACGAGAGGGTGAGTATGGGATGGAGCCATGAGATTGTATGAGGATTGGGTCGCGTGTTAGTGGCAGGACGAGTACTGGCGAGGTGAGTAGGTGGAGGTAAGATGAGGATGGGGTTTGAGTGGGCATGAAGGGTGATGTGACAGAATAGTGTTGGCGGTGCCGAAGGAGATTTGGGGTGGGGGCAGTGTTGTGGCAGACGGAGTGTAGGGGAAAGACTTCGTGTTCTCACTGTGGCGGACCTACTGCGGTCATTGGAGCACCTCCTGCACTGTATGCAGGTGGGCGATATGTTGGTGGTGCAGGTGACCCCCTCTGCCACCTCGAGCCAGGCCTTCTTGGTGGCAGAGGCAGGCTGCTTCCTCCCGCCCGCCAGGGGGAAGATCTGTGTCCTCCCCCTCCTCCTCACCCCATCTGATGATACCTGGGGTGAGGCATCATTAAACTGGGAGCAGCCTTCCCCCTGGGCTGCTCCATGCTGCAATTTGTCCCATTGGTTGCAGCATCTGTCAGTGGAGGACTGCCCCTTTAACTAGAGAGCCTCCAGCTGACAGATCGTACTGCGCATGCGTAGCCCGACCGACGCGCAGGCCAGCGCCGTGGACCCCGGAGGAGCAGGTAATTGGATCCTATTAGTGGATTGCCTGCTACGATCGCGTGGGCAACCCACTAATTTCGCCATTCGCGTTTTCGACGCTCCCAGAGGACCACCCGCTGGGAACCCGCAGGCCTGCTAAATTCGAGCCCATTAAGACAGGTAACCAAAATATTGGTCCAAGAGTTCGGTTTTAAGGAGCAACTTAAAGGAGGAGAGTGAGGTTAAGAGGCAGAAATTGTTAAGTAAGGAATTCCAGAGCTCGGGGCCCAAGCAGTTGAACGCACGGCCACCTCTCGTGGGGCGAAGGGAATCAGCGATGTGCAAGAGGCCAGAATTGGAGGAGGACAGAGATCTCGGAGGTTTGTAGGGTTGGATGACGTTTGAATACAATGATTATTTAAAATTTGAGGCATTGCTGGACCGGGAGCCAATGCAGTAAATGCTAACAAACCAAGCAGCAACGTAACACTGAGCCTCTTCAGCTTATATCACCGTTGCTGCAAAAGACTCAGCTGACAGAGGTGCCCAATGCCATTTGAGAACCAGCAGAAGTGTGAGATCACAGACTGTGGGAGTCAGGCTCTTGTCTCTGAAAACACGAACCTGACCCTAACCCTGAGTGCTTTAATGTCAGTTCAGATTTTCAGGAAATGAGTTTAGTGAAAAAAGAACTGCAGGAAGACGAGATTCCTAATGGCATTAGAGTGTTGCTATTTAATACCGATGGAGGCTTGTTAATTCAAAGGAGACGGGACCTTGGTTTGTACCAGGGGTCAGTTGGGATCGGTAAGGAGGCCTGTTGTATTGGCAGCAGATCAAGAAACGTGAAAACTTGTCTCCCTTCATGAAGAGTGGAGAAAAGCTGGTCCCACAGAATGAATTCAGAATTAAACTCCCGAAGATAAAGAGCATCAAAGACAGCAGGAAAAGACCACCTCCCCCAACCCCTCCCCCCTCCCCCAACCCCCTCCCCCAACCCCCTCCCCCCTCCCCCCTCCCCCCTCACACCCCAAACCCCACACACCCCAACCCCCTCCCCCCTCACACCCCCCTCCCCAACCCCAACCCCCTCCCCCCTCCCCCCTCACACCCCAACCCCCTCCCCCCTGCCCCCTCCCCCACACACCCCAACCCCCTCCCCCCTCACACCCCCCTCCCCAACCCCAACCCCCTCCCCCACACCCCCCAACCCCCTCACACCCCCCTCCCCCCTCACACCCCCCTCCCCCCTCACACCCCCCTCCCCCAACCCCAACCCCCTTCCCCCACACACCCCAACCCCCTCCCCCCACACACCCCAACCCCCTCCCCCCTCACACCCCAACCCCCTCCCCCACACACCCCAACCCCCTCCCCCCTCACACCCCAACCCCCTTCCCCCTCACACCCCAACCCCCTTCCCCCACACACCCCACCCCCTCCCCCTCACACCCCAACCCCCTTCCCCCTCACACCCCAACCCCCTCCCCCCTCACACCCCAACCCCCTCCCCCCTCACACCCCAACCCCCTTCCCCCTCACACCCCAACCCCCTCCCCCTCACAATCCCCTCCCCAACCCCTCCCCCTCACACCACAACCCCCTCCCCCCTCCCCCTCACACCCCCCTCCCCCAACCCCAACCCCCTTCCCCCACACACCCCAACCCCCTCCCCCCTCACACCCCAACCCCCTCCCCCACACACCCCAACCCCCTCCCCCCTCACACCCCAACCCCCTTCCCCCACACACCCCACCCCCTCCCCCCTCACACCCCAACCCCCTCCCCCCTCAAACCCCAACCCCCTTCCCCCACACACCCCACCCCCTCCCCCCTCACACCCCAACCCCCTCCCCCCTCACACCCCAACCCCCTCCCCCCTCACACCCCAACCCCCTTCCCCCTCACACCCCCCTCCCCAACCCCTCCAACCCCTCCCCCAATCACAACCCCTCCCGCTCACACCCCAACCCCCTCCCCCTCACAATCCCCTCCCCAACCCCCTTCCCCCACACACCCCAACCCCCTCCCCCTCACACCCCAACCCCCTTCCCCCTCACACCCCAACCCCCTTCCCCCTCACACCCCAACCCCCTTCCCCCTCACACCCCCCTCCCCAACCCCTCCAACCCCTCCCCCAATCACAACCCCTCCCCCTCACACCCCAACCCCCTCCCCCTCACAATCCCCTCCCCAACCCCTCCCCCTCACACCACAACCCCCTCCCCCCTCACACCACAACCCCCTCCCCCTCACTCCCACCTCCCCAACTCCCAACCCCCTCCCCACTCACTCCCCCCTCCCCCAACCCCAACCCCCTCCCCCCTCACACCCCAACCCTCTCCCCCTCACATCCCCCTCCCCAACCCCCCCACCTCCCAACCCCCTCCCCTCCACCTCCCCCCCACACCCCAGCCCCACCCCCACACCCCAACCCCCTCCCCCTCACACCCTTTCCCCAACCCCCCAACCCCTCCCCCACAACCCAACCCCCTCCCCCTCACACCTACTCCCCAACCCCCCAACCCCTCCCCCACACCCCAACCCCCTCCCCCTCACACCCTTTCCCCAACCCCCCAACCCCTCCCCCACAACCCAACCCCCTCCCCCTCACACCTACTCCCCAACCCCCCAACCCCTCCCCCACACCCCAACCCCCTCCCCCTCACATCTACTCCCCAACCCGCCAACCCCTCCCCCTCATCCGCTCCCCAACCCCCCGCCCCCAATCCCTCCCCCCACACCCCAACCCTCTCCGTCTCACGCACCCCCTCCCCCCACACCCCGACCCCACTCCCTCCCGGGCTTGGGGTTTGGAGCATCACAAATAGAACAAAAATGTCGCCAATGAGCTCACTTTTCCAGCCTGTGTCGGCTTGAATTGGGACAAGACCGGTGCGGAATTAGCAGCTGCCCTTTAACGGGTGAGGAACTGTGAACCCAACGTGCCTGGCTCGGAGAGAAGCCAACAATTGAGCGGCATGGGATTTAATGGCCAACTGTTGCCACCTCCGATTCTGCTTCGGGGGAGCAGCGATACAGTGCTACCCGGTTACAAACCTCTGCTTCGGGGGGCAGCGATACAGTGCTACCCGGTTACAAACTTCTGCTTCGGGGGAGCAGCGATACAGTGCTACCCGGTTACAAACCTCTGCTTCGGGGGGCAGCGATACAGTGCTACCCGGTTACAAACTTCTGCTTCGGGGGAGCAGCGATACAGTGCTACCCGGTTACAAACCTCTGCTTCGGGGGAGCAGCGATACAGTGCTACCCGGTTACAAACTTCTGCTTCGGGGGGGCAGCGATACAGTGCTACCCGGTTACAAACCTCTGCTTCGGGGGAGCAGCGATACAGTGCTACCCGGTTACAAACTTCTGCTTCGGGGGGGCAGCGATACAGTGCTACCCGGTTACAAACCTCTGCTTCGGGGGGGCAGTGATACAGTGCTACCCGGTTACAAACTTCTGCTTCGGGGGGGCAGAGATACAGTGCTACCCGGTTACAAACCTCTGCTTCGGGGGAGCAGCGATACAGTGCTACCCGGTTACAAACTTCTGCTTCGGGGGAGCAGCGATACAGTGCTACCCGGTTACAAACCTCTGCTTCGGGGGAGCAGCGATACAGTGCTACCCGGTTACAAACTTCTGCTTCGGGGGGGCAGCGATACAGTGCTACCCGGTTACAAACCTCTGCTTCGGGGGAGCAGCGATACAGTGCTACCCGGTTACAAACTTCTGCTTCGGGGGAGCAGCGATACAGTGCTACCCGGTTACAAACCTCTGCTTCGGGGGAGCAGCGATACAGTGCTACCCGGTTACAAACTTCTGCTTCGGGGGGGCAGCGATACAGTGCTACCCGGTTACAAACCTCTGCTTCGGGGGGGCAGTGATACAGTGCTACCCGGTTACAAACTTCTGCTTCGGGGGGGCAGCGATACAGTGCTACCCGGTTACAAACCTCTGCTTCGGGGGGGCAGCGATACAGTGCTACCCGGTTACAAACCTCTGCTTCGGGGGGGCAGCGATACAGTGCTACCCGGTTACAAACTTCTGCTTCGGGGGAGCAGCGATACAGTGCTACCCGGTTACAAACTTCTGCTTCGGGGGGGCAGCGATACAGTGCTACCCGGTTACAAACCTCTGCTTCGGGGGGGCAGCGATACAGTGCTACCCGGTTACAAACCTCTGCTTCGGGGGGGCAGCGATACAGTGCTACCCGGTTACAAACTTCTGCTTCGGGGGAGCAGCGATACAGTGCTACCCGGTTACAAACTTCTGCTTCGGGGGGGCAGCGATACAGTGCTACCCGGTTACAAACTTCTGCTTCGGGGGGGCAGCGATACAGTGCTACCCGGTTACAAACTTCTGCTTCGGGGGGGCAGCGATACAGTGCTACCCGGTTACAAACTTCTGCTTCGGGGGGGCAGCGATACAGTGCTACCCGGTTACAAACCTCTGCTTCGGGGGGGCAGCGATACAGTGTTACCGGGTTACAAACCTCTGCTTCGGGGGGGGCAGCGATACAGTGCTACCCGGTTACAAACTTCTGCTTCGGGGGGGCAGCGATACAGTGCTACCCGGTTACAAACTTCTGCTTCGGGGGGGCAGCGATACAGTGCTACCCGGTTACAAACTTCTGCTTCGGGGGGGCAGCGATACAGTGCTACCCGGTTACAAACCTCTGCTTCGGGGGTGGCAGCGATACAGTGCTACCCGGTTACAAACTTCTGCTTCGGGGGGGCAGCGATACAGTGCTACCCGGTTACAAACTTCTGCTTCGGTGGGGGCAGCGATACAGTGCTACCCGGTTACAAACTTCTGCTTCGGGGGAGCAGCGATACAGTGCTACCCGGTTACAAACTTCTGCTTCGGGGGGGGCAGCGATACAGTGCTACCCGGTTACAAACTTCTGCTTCGGGGGGGGGCAGCGATACAGTGCTACCCGGTTACAAACCTCTGCTTCGGGGGGGGCAATGATACAGTGCTACCCGGTTACAAACCTCTGCTTCGGGGGGGCAGTGATACAGTGCTACCCGGTTACAAACTTCTGCTTCGGGGGGGCAGCGATACAGTGCTACCCGGTTACAAACTTCTGCTTCGGGGGGGCAGCGATACAGTGCTACCCGGTTACAAACTTCTGCTTCGGGGGGGCAGCGATACAGTGCTACCCGGTTACAAACTTCTGCTTCGGGGGGGCAGCGATACAGTGCTACCCGGTTACAAACCTCTGCTTCGGGGGGGGCAGCGATACAGTGCTACCCGGTTACAAACTTCTGCTTCGGGGGGGCAGCGATACAGTGCTACCCGGTTACAAACCTCTGCTTCGGGGGGGGCAGCGATACAGTGCTACCCGTTTACAAACTTCTGCTTCGGGGGGGCAGCGATACAGTGCTACCCGGTTACAAACTTCTGCTTCGGGGGGGCAGCGATACAGTGCTACCCGGTTACAAACCTCTGCTTCGGGGGGGCAGCGATACAGTGCTACCCGGTTACAAACCTCTGCTTCGGGGGGGCAGCGATACAGTGCTACCCGGTTACAAACCTCTGCTTCGGGGGGGCAGCGATACAGTGCTACCCGGTTACAAACCTCTGCTTCGGGGGGGCAGCGATACAGTGCTACCCGGTTACAAACTTCTGCTTCGGGGAGGCAGCGATACACTGCTACCCGGTTACAAACTTCTGCTTCGGGGGGGGCAGCGATACAGTGCTACCCGGTTACAAACCTCTGCTTCGGGGGGGCAGTGATACAGTGCTACCCGGTTACAAACTTCTGCTTCGGGGGGGGCAGCGATACAGTGCTACCCGGTTACAAACCTCTGCTTCGGGGGGGGCAGTGATACAGTGCTACCCGGTTACAAACTTCTGCTTCGGGGGGGCAGCGATACAGTGCTACCCGGTTACAAACCTCTGCTTCGGGGGGGCAGCGATACAGTGCTACCCGGTTACAAACCTCTGCTTCGGGGGGGCAGCGATACAGTGCTACCGGGTTACAAACCTCTGCTTCGGGGGGGCAGCGATACAGTGCTACCCGGTTACAAACCTCTGCTTCGGGGGGGCAGCGATACAGTGCTACCCGGTTACAAACTTCTGCTTCGGGGGGGGCAGCGATACAGTGCTACCCGGTTACAAACTTCTGCTTCGGGGGAGCAGCGATCCAGTGCTACCCGGTTACAAACCTCTGCTTCGGGGGGGCAGTGATACAGTGCTACCCGGTTACAAACCTCTGCTTCGGGGGGGCAGCGATACAGTGCTACCCGGTTACAAACTTCTGCTTCGGGGGGGCAGCGATCCAGTGCTACCCGGTTACAAACTTCTGCTTCGGGGGGGCAGCGATACAGTGCTACCCGGTTACAAACTTCTGCTGAAGGGATTGCGCGTTTGGTGCTCTTGAAACCTGCCGGAATAATAACGTTACAGCGATGTGGCACAGAGTGACAGTGCTGGGGCCATACTGCGAGGGAAGGAGAGAATGCATCTTGAGAACTCGCAGGCCTGCAGTCTTTATTCACAGTGTATCTGGAGCACTTCAGTGGGAAAGCACAAAGCAGATGTCAGGATTGTTTCTCCTCGCTGTATGGACTTCCAAATTACACCGTCTAGATTTGAGGATTAATGATCCTTGCAAAAGCCTCCCTGAGTGACAGCTTTTCAGAGCAGGATACCGAACAACTGTCCAACCAGTTGGTTCAGGAAGAGAATATGACATCGATAAAAGTAGAGCTGTTCTCCCCAGCAATGATGCCAGTCCGCGTACGGCAGCTAATGGAAGTGCCTCTGAAATCTCAGTCAGCCATGACTGGGTTACTGATGTTTTCTGCAGAACACTTGGTGAAATGGAACTTCCATCACCTGCAGGGCCTTTTCCTTTCGAGCACTTGTGTTGAGTGCTGCCCGTAATGAATGTTTTACAGTGACACAAGGCGTAGATTTATGCCTTGCTCCTGTACCAATCACATGAGACTGTTGCACACAGCACAGCCTAATCAGATTAACACAGGCCTAATACACAAATAGAATTCCAAAGGACTGAATTCCTACATTGCAACACTGACTACACTTCAAAACTACTTCATTGGCTGAAAAGCGCTTTGGGACGTCCTGAGGTCGTGAAAGGTTCTATATAAATGCAAGCCTTTCGATCTTTTTAAGGTACTTCCCAGTCACGCTCTCTTCCACTCGATCGAATCACTTCCCATTCTCTGCCAACTTTCCACAAACCCCCTCTCCCTGACCCGCCCTTCTCCTGAAGGCATTAACCCATTCATGTGTGGGCACATTGTTCTCCTACAGGGGGAGGGCGGGCAGAGCGGCAGGGAGCCAAGCCCGATCCACACCCGATCTCCACACGTTCACACCACATGACAGGACTCGCTGGAGAACAGTCAGGAGAAGGGAACCCTGACTCTCACTCCCCCCCCCCTTCCTAACCCAGCAGGGCCAAGGGGATAACTATTTGAGTACGCGATGCTGCCAGGGAAGCTCGCCCGCCAGACGCTCATATCGAAATCAAGGGCGCACTGCCCACCTCAGCCGTGGCTCAGTGGTAGCACTCTCGCCTCTGAGTCCGAAGGATGTGGGTTCGAGCCACACTCCAGGCACTTGAGCTGACACACCAGCGCAATACTGCGGGAGTGCTGCACTGTCGGAGGTGCCGTCTTTCAGATCAGACGTTAAACCGAGGCCCTCTCAGGTGGATGTTAAAGACCCCACGGCACCGTTTGAAGACGAGCAGGGGAGTTCTCCCTGGTGTCCTGGCCAAGATTAATCCCTCAACTAAACACAAATTTTCTGGTCATTATCACATTGCTGTTTGTGGGATCTTGCTGTGCGTAAATTGGCTGCTGTGTTTCCTACATTACAACAGTGATTACATTTCAAAAGTACTTCATTGGCTGTAAAGTGCTTTGGGACGTCCTGAGGTTGTGCAAGGCGCTATATAAATGCAAGTTCTTTTTCTAATTTCCCAATAGCTGTGGCCAGCGGCTGATGTCTCTCACAGGCAGGACATTCTCAGTAAATGGGCCCACAATCGTAGTGCCCTGATACCACCTCAGATCTGGGGGTTCACCGACTGGGGGGGAAATCACAGACTGGGGGGATCACAGACTGGGGATCACAGACTGGGGATCACAGACTGGGGATCACAGACTGGGGGGATCACAGACTGGCGGATCACAGACTGGGGATCACAGACTGGGGGGGAAATGACAGACTGGTGGATCACAGACTGGGAGATCACAGACTGGAGGATCACAGACTGGGGAATCACAGACTGGGGGATCACAGACTGGGGGATCACAGACTGGGGGATCACAGACTGGGAGGAATCACGGACTGGGGGGATCATAGACTGGGGGATCACAGACTGGGGATTACAGACTGGGAGGAATCACGGACTGGGGGGATCATAGACTGGGCCGATCACAGACTGGGGGATCACAGACTGGGGGATCACAGACTGGGGATCATAGACTGGGGATCATAGACTGGGGGAATCACCAACTGGGGGGATCACAGACTGGGGGATCACAGACTGGGGGATCACAGACTGGGAGGAATCATAGACTGGGCCGATCACAGACTAGGCCGTTCACAGACTGGGGGATCACAGACTGGGGGATCACAGACTGGGGATCACAGACTCGGGGATCATAGACTGGGGATCATAGACTGGGCCGATCACAGACTTGGGGGGATCACAGACTGTTGGATCACAGACTGGGGGAATCACAGACTGGGGGGATCACAGACTGGGGTCCATAGACTGGGGGATCACAGACTGGGGGATCACAGACTGGGGATCACAGACTGGGGGGATCACAGACTGGGGGGATCACAGACTGGGGTCCATAGACTGGGGGATCACAGACTGGGGATCACAGACTGGGGATCACAGACTGAAGGGATCAGGGACTGGGAGATCACAGACTGGGAGATCACAGACTGGGAGGAATCACAGACTGGGGATCACAGACTGGGGATCACAGACTGGGGAATCACAGACGGGGGATCACAGACTGAGGGGATCACAGACTGGGGATCACAGACTGGGGATCACAGACTGGGGATCACAGACTGGGGGGATCACAGACTGGGGGGATCACAGACTGGGGATCACAGACTGGGGATCACAGACTGGGGGGATCACAGACTGGGGGGATCACAGACTGGGGGGATCACAGACTGGGGATCACAGACTGGGGATCACAGACTGGAGATCACAGACAGGCATCTTCCTCGTCTGTAGGGCTCAGTCTCACACCCGAGCAACAAGTTTAGTAACTGAGCCTCCTCCTCTTCTTTCTAATGTTAAAGCAGTGACCTGTCAGGGCCACCCATTCTAAAGTGGATGAATGCATTCGACCCGTGGCCGCAGGTTAAAGTCCCCTCCCTGTAGAAAGATATTGGGGGTGAACTTGGACATGGGCGGGGGAGGTAAAGCAGACGGGATCGGATTAACGCCCGTCATACACCCCATTCCATAATCGCTTCCATCGACTGAATCCACGACTGATGACTGGACGGGCGGTGGAACAGTCGCTCGATCTCTCGGTCGCTCGGTGCCACCCCCCCTGTTTTACCTCCCACGCCCGTGTCCAGTTTCACCCCCATTTAAATCGTAAAAATAAGATCGAGCCGTTCCGTCATTTGAGATGGAATTTGCCACAAGTCCTGGCTGTGGAGAATAAGCATCACAGTAAATGATTTGAGAGGCTCAGTGTGTTTGCTCCAGGGATCGGCCAGTTGCATTATTCCCACCTGCTTCCACTTATCACCAGTCCCCCGATGCAAAACCTTTCCAGTTCCATAAAACAGGTGCTGTCCGCAGCCCCATTTTATCGTTACATCGTTATATTCTCTGTGTATCTAGGACGAGAGAAGACTTTAGTGCTGATTGTCTCTGTTACAGTGATTCTGAATTATGTGTGATGGGATATTATGTGGAGTAGTGCTATCGATTTGACACACACGGTAGCTCCTGTCAGGGAATGGCATTGTTTAATCAATACAACTTCATTTTAATTGTAACCTCCAAGATCGTTGCACTCCTCCAATTCTGGCCTCTTGCGCATCCCCGATGCTTAGCTGCCTAGGCCTTAGGCTCTGGAATTCCCTCCCTAAACCTCTCCACCTCTCTACCTCTCTCTCCTCCTTTAAGATGATTAATGGAGTTGACAGGATACAGAGAAACTATTTCCTCTGGTGGCAGAGTCCAGAGCTGGGCCGTTCAGGGGTGATGTCAGGAAGCACTTCTTCACACAAAGGGGAGTGGAAATCTGGAACTCTCTCCCCCAAAAAGCTGTTGAGGCTGGGGGTCAATTGAAAAGTTCAAAACTGAGATTGATAGATTTTTGTTGGGTCAGGGTATTAAGGGATATGGAACCAAGGCGGGTAAATGGAGTTAAGATACAGATCAGTTATGATCTAATTGAATGGCGGAACAGGCTCGAGGGGCTGAATGGCCTCCTCCTGTTCCTATGTTCCTCCTTTAAGATACTCTTTAAAACCTACCTCTTTGACCAAGCTTTTGGTCACCTGTCCTAATATCTCCTTATGTGGCTCAGTGTCACAGTTTATCTGATAATCGCTCCTGTGAAGTGCCTTGGGATGTTTTACTGCATTAAAGGCGCTATATAAATGCAAGTTGGGTACAGATCAGAAAAGAACGCTCATTTTACTGTCTTTTTCTTCCTTGTGACAGAATCAGTTTGTGTATCGTGACGGGATCTTTGGCCCGGAGGAAGGAATGTTGCTGCATGGCCGGCCACCCAACTGCGTGGGCTCCGCCACGCCGGAAGATCAGGGCGCGGCCTCGTCGCTGGAGGTGTTTGACGACGCGTGCTGTAACGGGACGCTGAGGAAGCAGGCGCCACGCCCACGGGAAGACAGCACCACCCAGCGGTACAGCGCGGATCCCACCGTCTTCCTGTCGGAGCGCGGGCAGAGGGGCGAGCTGGACGAGGACGGCTACATGACCCCCATTCAGGACAAGAAGGCCGCAGGTGAGTTTAACAACACGGGGGAGAGACAGGGAGAGAGAGATCTGCCTGGGCAGAAGGTGCCAATAGGGATAAAGTCTTGATTGAAACCATTGTGTCAGCCAATGAATTGAAGGCGGGATGGGACTTACGGCAAACAGAGTCCGTTTCACGGCAAACAGAGTCTATTTCACAGAAAACAGAGTCCGTTTCACGGCAAACAGAGCTGTTTCACGTAAACAGAATCTATTTCACGGTAAACAGAATCTATTTCACAATAAAAAGAGTCTGTTTCACGGTAAACAGAATCTATTTCACAGTAAACAGAATCGATTTCACAGCAAACAGAATCTATTTCACAGTAAACAGAGTCTGTTTCACGGCAAACAGAGTCTATTTCACAGAAAACAGAGTCCGTTTCACAGCAAACAGAGCTGTTTCACGGCAAACAGAGCTGTTTCACGTAAACAGAATCTATTTCACGGTAAACAGAATCTATTTCACAATAAAAAGAGTCTGTTTCACGGTAAACAGAATCTATTTCACAGTAAACAGAGTCTATTTCACGGTAAACAAAATCTATTTCACAGTAAACAGAATCGATTTCACAGCAAACAGAATCTATTTCACAGTAAACAGAGTCTGTTTCACGGCAAACAGAGTCTATTTCACAGCAAACAGTCTATTTTACAGCAAACAGAGTCTATTTTACAGTAAGCAAAGTCTATTTTGCAGCATAATCTATTTTACAGTAAACACTGTCTATTTACTCAGCAAACAGCAAACAGAGTCTATTTAAATAGCGCACTACAGCAAACAGGCCATTTACTCAGCAAACAGCCTATTTAAAAACCATCTCTATGAACGACAGCAAATAGAACTCATGACTGAAACTACAGTAAAGTATCCTTACAAAAGCTGGATTATTTCTCCAGCAAAATGCAGTGTGTGGAGGATAGTTACATAATACAAATTATGTGCATAAAATCAATCCCAGTCACTTACAGCAGTGCAGTCTCCAGGTGTGATTGACGGGGGAATTACCCATTCTGTTCGGGAATAGTGGTGTCACTATCTGCAGCCAATATTTATCCCTCAACCAACACCCCAAAACACATTATCAGGTCATTATCACCTTGTTATTTGGGGGACCTTGCTATGTGCGAATTGGCTGCCACGTTCCCTACATTGACTACACTTCAAAATTACTTCATTGGATGTAAGACGCTTTGGGAGGTCCTGAAACGCGTTATAGAAATCCAAGTTCTTTCTGTCTATCTTCGGGCTGCTGTAATAGGATAGCTGTTTCATTTGGCAGCAGGCAGCACAATGAAATAAGAAGAGGAATACATGACTGAGGAAGGAGGTGGGAGATCTAATAAACAGAGTCAGCTTCAACTTTGAAATGGAAGTAACCTGATTTTCCGCCTCTCCCTTCACAGACCATTAAAGTATATCTGCAAAGCGTCGAGAGCAGGAGAGTGGCAGAAACTCATCCCGCCCTGCGTTAGATGTGTTTACTCACTTCATAGAATCATTAAATGATACAGCACGGAAGAGGCCATTTGACCCATTGTGCCTGTGCGAGCTCTTTGAAAGAGCTATCCAATTAGTCCCATTCCCCTGCTCTTTCCCCATAGCCCTGCAAATTTTTCCTTTTCAATATTTCTCCAAATCCTTTTTGAAAGTTATAATTGAATCTGCTTCCACCACCCTTTCAGGTTGTGCATTCCAGATCGTAACAACTCTCTGTGTAAGTAAATGCCTCCTCATCTCCCCTTCTGGTTCTTTTGCCTGTTGGATAGCGAGCGACAGATCTGTGCCCTGTTCACTGAACAAGTAAACTTTTCCCCCACGCAAAACAATCCAAAGCAGTGATTCTTCAAACCTTTCTGTGTGTGGGGGCCCCCTTTGAAAATGTTGTGTCAATCCCCCAGGTATTCCCTGCAGGTATTAACACATTCCGACAGATTCCCTGGTAAATGTTCACACATACTTCAAGGCACCCTCTGCAAATTTGATGGGGACTGCCTGCAAATACGGTCCAAAAAGAGAGTCAGCTATGCTCGGGAAAGCTGTGTTCAAGATGATGAAAGGATTGGAGAGGATAAAATAGGCTCCTGGGGCTCAAAGGAGTTCCTATGTTCCTGCGAAAACTGTGCAGTGATTACAGAAAACTTCAATACACAGCAAACAGGAATATTGGCTAACAAGACAACAAAGATAGAAAAATATAACAGCGGATTTTACAGATTTGAACTTCCAATGCAGAGCCTGCGAGTTGGAGCATATATTGCAAGCTTGAGGGCAGAGGTCTGCGACTCCTGCAGGATTTTTGACCCGTTAAATTAAATCGAGGAAAACCCCTCAGCGGTGAGCTCTCCACCATGCCCAGATTCACAATACGCGATCGCAGTGCGCAAACTGCGGAGCAAATTCATTTTAAAAACTGCCCCACGTCAGCCTCAGACGAGGAGGGAACAACATCACACGAAGATTTCCATTGAAGTAAGAGGACGCACTCTGAAAGAATGAGGAACAGAGCTGGAGATCAGAGCCTCGTAGTGGCACTGCTCCTGCACTGCCCAGATCCACATGTGTGTGCGGAGATCGAGATACTGCAGTCAGGGCTTATCATTTTCCTAGAAATACTGAGAGTGAATCTTCCCACTGTGTTTACAGTGTCACCAACACAGACTGAGAGAGTGAATCTTCCCCCTGTGTTTACACTGTCACTAACACAGACTGAGAGAGTGAATCTTCCCACTGTGTTTACACTGTCACCAACACACGCTGAGAGAGTGAATCTTCCCACTGTGTTTACACTGTCACCAACACACGCTGAGAGAGTGAATCTTCCCACTGTGTTTACACTGTCACCAACAGACGCTGAGAGAGTGAATCTTCCCCCTGTGTTTACACTGTCACTAACACAGACTGAGAGAGTGAATCTTCCCACTGTGTTTACACTGTCACTAACACAGACTGAGAGAGTGAATCTTCCCACTGTGTTTACACTGTCACCAACACAGACTGAGAGAGTGAATCTTCCCACTGTGTTTACACTCTCACTAACACAGACTGAGAGAGGGAATCTTCCCACTGTGTTTGCACTCTCACTAACACAGACTGAGAGAGTGAATCTTCCCACTGTGTTTACACTGTCACCAACACACGCTGAGAGAGGGAATCTTCCCACTGTGTTTACACTGTCACCAACACACGCTGAGAGAGTGAATCTTCCCACTGTGTTTACACTGTCACCAACACACGCTGAGAGAGTGAATCTTCCCCCTGTGTTTACACTGTCACTAACACAGACTGAGAGAGTGAATCTTCCCACTGTGTTTACACTGTCACCAACACACGCTGAGAGAGTGAATCTTCCCACTGTGTTTACACTGTCACTAACACAGACTGAGAGAGTGAATCTTCCCACTGTGTTTACACTGTCACCAACACAGACTGAGAGAGTGAATCTTCCCACTGTGTTTACACTCTCACTAACACAGACTGAGAGAGTGAATCTTCCCACTGTGTTTACACTGTCACCAACACACGCTGAGAGAGGGAATCTTCCCACTGTGTTTACACTGTCACTAACACAGACTGAGAGAGTGAATCTTCCCACTGTGTTTACACTGTCACTAACACACACTGAGAGAGTGAATCTTCCCACTGTGTTTACACTGTCACCAACACACGCTGAGAGAGTGAATCTTCCCACTGTGTTTGCACTGTCACCAACACAGACTGAGAGAGTGAATCTTCCCACTGTGTTTACACTGTCACCAACACAGACTGAGAGAGTGAATCTTCCCACTGTGTTTACACTGTCACCAACACAGACTGAGAGAGTGAATCTTCCCACTGTGTTTACACTGTCACCAACACAGACTGAGAGAGTGAATCTTCCCACTGTGTTTACACTGTCACCAACACAGACTGAGAGAGTGAATCTTCCCACTGTGTTTACACTCTCACTAACACAGACTGAGAGAGTGAATCTTCCCACTGTGTTTACACTGTCACTAACACAGACTGAGAGAGTGAATCTTCCCCCTGTGTTTACACTGTCACCAACACAGACTGAGAGAGTGAATCTTCCCCCTGTGTTTACACTGTCACTAACACACACTGAGAGAGGGAATCTTCCCACTGTGTTTACACTGTCACCAACACAGACTGAGAGAATGAATCTTCCCACTGTGTTTACACTGTCACCAACACACACTGAGAGAGGGAATCTTCCCACTGTGTTTACACTGTCACTAACACACACTGAGAGAGGGAATCTTCCCACTGTGTTTACACTGTCACTAACACACACAGAGAGAGTGAATCTTCCCACTGTGTTTACACTGTCACTAACACACACTGAGAGAGTGAATCTTCCCACTGTGTTTACACTGTCACTAACACACACTGAGAGAGTGAATCTTCCCACTGTGTTTACACTGTCACTAACACACACTGAGAGAGTGAATCTTCCCACTGTGTTTACACTGTCACTAACACAGACTGAGAGAGGGAATCTTCCCACTGTGTTTACACTGTCACCAACACACACTGAGAGAGTGAATCTTCCCACTGTGTTTACACTGTCACCAACACACACTGAGAGAGGGAATCTTCCCACTGTGTTTACACTGTCACTAACACAGACTGAGAGAGTGAATCTTCCCACTGTGTTTACACTGTCACTAACACACACTGAGAGAGTGAATCTTCCCACTGTGTTTACACTGTCACCAACACACACTGAGAGAGTGAATCTTCCCACTGTGTTTACACTGTCACTAACACACACTGAGAGAGTGAATCTTCCCACTGTGTTTACACTGTCACTAACACACACTGAGAGAGTGAATCTTCCCACTGTGTTTACACTGTCACTAACACAGACTGAGAGAGTGAATCTTCCCACTGTGTTTACACTGTCACCAACACACACTGAGAGAGTGAATCTTCCCACTGTGTTTACACTCTCACTAACACAGACTGAGAGAGTGAATCTTCCCACTGTGTTTACACTCTCACTAACACAGACTGAGAGAGTGAATCTTCCCACTGTGTTTACACTGTCACTAACACAGACTGAGAGAGGGAATCTTCCCACTGTGTTTACACTGTCACTAACACACACTGAGAGAGTGAATCTTCCCACTGTGTTTACACTGTCACTAACACACACTGAGAGAGGGAATCTTCCCACTGTGTTTACACTGTCACTAACACAGACTGAGAGAGTGAATCTTCCCACTGTGTTTACACTGTCACTAACACACACTGAGAGAGTGAATCTTCCCACTGTGTTTACACTGTCACTAACACAGACTGAGAGAGTGAATCTTCCCACTGTGTTTACACTGTCACTAACACACACTGAGAGAGGGAATCTTCCCACTGTGTTTACACTGTCACTAACACAGACTGAGAGAGGGAATCTTCCCACTGTGTTTACACTGTCACTAACACACACTGAGAGAGGGAATCTTCCCCCTGTGTTTACACTGTCACTAACACAGACTGAGAGAGTGAATCTTCCCACTGTGTTTACACTGTCACCAACACACGCTGAGAGAGTGAATCTTCCCACTGTGTTTACACTGTCACCAACACAGACTGAGAGAGTGAATCTTCCCCCTGTGTTTACACTGTCACCAACACAGACTGAGAGAGGGAATCTTCCCCCTGTGTTTACACTGTCACTAACACAGACTGAGAGAGTGAATCTTCCCACTGTGTTTACACTGTCACTAACACACACTGAGAGAGTGAATCTTCCCACTGTGTTTACACTGTCACTAACACACACTGAGAGAGGGAATCTTCCCACTGTGTTTACACTGTCACTAACACAGACTGAGAGAGTGAATCTTCCCCCTGTGTTTACACTGTCACTAACACAGACTGAGAGAGTGAATCTTCCCCCTGTGTTTACACTGTCACTAACACACACTGAGAGAGGGAATCTTCCCACTGTGTTTACACTGTCACTAACACAGACTGAGAGAGTGAATCTTCCCCCTGTGTTTACACTGTCACCAACACAGACTGAGAGAGTGAATCTTCCCCCTGTGTTTACACTGTCACCAACACAGACTGAGAGAGGGAATCTTCCCCCTGTGTTTACACTGTCACTAACACAGACTGAGAGAGTGAATCTTCCCACTGTGTTTACACTGTCACTAACACACGCTGAGAGAGTGAATCTTCCCACTGTGTTTACACTGTCACCAACACACACTGAGAGAGGGAATCTTCCCACTGTGTTTACACTGTCACTAACACACTGAGAGAGTGAATCTTCCCACTGTGTTTACACTGTCACAAACAAAGACTGAGAGAGGGAATCTTCCCACTGTGTTTACACTGTCACTAACACACACTGAGAGAGTGAATCTTCCCACTGTGTTTACACTGTCACTAACACACACAGAGAGAGTGAATCTTCCCACTGTGTTTACACTGTCACTAACACAGACTGAGAGAGTGAATCTTCCCACTGTGTTTACACTGTCACTAACACACACAGAGAGAGTGAATCTTCCCACTGTGTTTACACTGTCACCAACACAGACTGAGAGAGTGAATCTTCCCACTGTGTTTACACTGTCACTAACACAGACTGAGAGAGTGAATCTTCCCACTGTGTTTACACTGTCACTAACACACACTGAGAGAGTGAATCTTCCCCCTGTGTTTACACTGTCACTAACACACACTGAGAGAGTGAATCTTCCCCCTGTGTTTACACTGTCACCAACACACACTGAGAGAGGGAATCTTCCCCCTGTGTTTACACTGTCACCAACACACACTGAGAGAGTGAATCTTCCCACTGTGTTTACACTGTCACCAACACAGACTGAGAGGGTGAATCTTCCCACTGTGTTTACACTGTCACTAACACAGACTGAGAGAGTGAATCTTCCCACTGTGTTTACACTGTCACTAACACACACAGAGAGAGTGAATCTTCCCACTGTGTTTACACTGTCACTAACACACGCTGAGAGAGTGAATCTTCCCACTGTGTTTACACTGTCACTAACACACACAGAGAGAGTGAATCTTCCCACTGTGTTTACACTGTCACTAACACACGCTGAGAGAGTGAATCTTCCCACTGTGTTTACACTGTCACTAACACACACAGAGAGAGTGAATCTTCCCACTGTGTTTACACTGTCACTAACACACACTGAGAGAGGGAATCTTCCCACTGTGTTGACACTGTCACCAACACACGCTGAGAGAGTGAATCTTCCCACTGTGTTGACACTGTCACCAACACACACTGAGAGAGTGAATCTTCCCACTGTGTTTACACTGTCACTAACACACGCTGAGAGAGTGAATCTTCCCACTGTGTTTACACTGTCACTAACACAGACTGAGAGATGGAATCTTCCCCCTGTGTTTACACTGTCACTAACACAGACTGAGAGAGTGAATCTTCCCACTGTGTTTACACTGTCACCAACACACGCTGAGAGAGGGAATCTTCCCACTGTGTTTACACTGTCACTAACACAGACTGAGAGAGTGAATCTTCCCACTGTGTTTACACTGTCACTAACACACACTGAGAGAGGGAATCTTCCCACTGTGTTGACACTGTCACCAACACACGCTGAGAGAGTGAATCTTCCCACTGTGTTTACACTGTCACCAACACACACTGAGAGAGTGAATCTTCCCACTGTGTTTACACTGTCACTAACACACGCTGAGAGAGTGAATCTTCCCACTGTGTTTACACTGTCACTAACACAGACTGAGAGATGGAATCTTCCCCCTGTGTTTACACTGTCACTAACACAGACTGAGAGAGTGAATCTTCCCACTGTGTTTACACTGTCACCAACACACGCTGAGAGAGGGAATCTTCCCACTGTGTTTACACTGTCACTAACACAGACTGAGAGAGTGAATCTTCCCACTGTGTTTACACTGTCACCAACACAGACTGAGAGAGGGAATCTTCCCCCTGAGTTTACACTGTCACTAACACAGACTGAGTGAGTGAATCTTCCCACTGTGTTTACACTGTCACCAACACACACTGAGAGAGTGAATCTTCCCACTGTGTTTACACTGTCACTAACACAGACTGAGTGAGTGAATCTTCCCACTGTGTTTACACTGTCACCAACACACACTGAGAGAGTGAATCTTCCCACTGTGTTTACACTGTCACCAACACACACTGAGAGAGTGAATCTTCCCACTGTGTTTACACTGTCACTAACACAGACTGAGTGAGTGAATCTTCCCACTGTGTTTACACTGTCACTAACACACACAGAGAGAGTGAATCTTCCCACTGTGTTTACACTGTCACTAACACACGCTGAGAGAGTGAATCTTCCCACTGTGTTTACACTGTCACTAACACACACAGAGAGAGTGAATCTTCCCACTGTGTTTACACTGTCACTAACACACGCTGAGAGAGTGAATCTTCCCACTGTGTTTACACTGTCACTAACACACACAGAGAGAGTGAATCTTCCCACTGTGTTTACACTGTCACTAACACACACTGAGAGAGGGAATCTTCCCACTGTGTTGACACTGTCACCAACACACGCTGAGAGAGTGAATCTTCCCACTGTGTTTACACTGTCACCAACACACACTGAGAGAGTGAATCTTCCCACTGTGTTTACACTGTCACTAACACACGCTGAGAGAGTGAATCTTCCCACTGTGTTTACACTGTCACTAACACAGACTGAGAGATGGAATCTTCCCCCTGTGTTTACACTGTCACTAACACAGACTGAGAGAGTGAATCTTCCCACTGTGTTTACACTGTCACCAACACACGCTGAGAGAGGGAATCTTCCCACTGTGTTTACACTGTCACTAACACAGACTGAGAGAGTGAATCTTCCCACTGTGTTTACACTGTCACTAACACACACTGAGAGAGGGAATCTTCCCACTGTGTTGACACTGTCACCAACACACGCTGAGAGAGTGAATCTTCCCACTGTGTTTACACTGTCACCAACACACACTGAGAGAGTGAATCTTCCCACTGTGTTTACACTGTCACTAACACACGCTGAGAGAGTGAATCTTCCCACTGTGTTTACACTGTCACTAACACAGACTGAGAGATGGAATCTTCCCCCTGTGTTTACACTGTCACTAACACAGACTGAGAGAGTGAATCTTCCCACTGTGTTTACACTGTCACCAACACACGCTGAGAGAGGGAATCTTCCCACTGTGTTTACACTGTCACTAACACAGACTGAGAGAGTGAATCTTCCCACTGTGTTTACACTGTCACCAACACAGACTGAGAGAGGGAATCTTCCCCCTGAGTTTACACTGTCACTAACACAGACTGAGTGAGTGAATCTTCCCACTGTGTTTACACTGTCACCAACACACACTGAGAGAGTGAATCTTCCCACTGTGTTTACACTGTCACTAACACAGACTGAGTGAGTGAATCTTCCCACTGTGTTTACACTGTCACCAACACACACTGAGAGAGTGAATCTTCCCACTGTGTTTACACTGTCACCAACACACACTGAGAGAGTGAATCTTCCCACTGTGTTTACACTGTCACTAACACAGACTGAGTGAGTGAATCTTCCCACTGTGTTTACACTGTCACTAACACACACTGAGAGAGTGAATCTTCCCACTGTGTTTACACTGTCACTAACACAGACTGAGAGAGTGAATCTTCCCACTGTGTTTACACTGTCACCAACACACACTGAGAGAGGGAATTTTCCCACTGTGTTTACACTGTCACTAACACACACTGAGAGAGGGAATCTTCCCACTGTGTTTACACTGTCACTAACACACACTGAGAGAGTGAATCTTCCCACTGTGTTTACACTGTCACTAACACAGACTGAGAGATGGAATCTTCCCACTGTGTTTACACTGTCACTAACACACACTGAGAGAGTGAATCTTCCCCCTGTGTTTACACTGTCACCAACACACGCTGAGAGAGGGAATCTTCCCTACTGTGTTTACACTGTCACTAACACAGACTGAGTGAGTGAATCTTCCCACTGTGTTTACACTGTCACCAACACACGCTGAGAGAGTGAATCTTCCCACTGTGTTTACACTGTCACTAACACAGACTGAGAGAGGGAATCTTCCCACTGTGTTTACACTGTCACCAACACACGCTGAGAGAGTGAATCTTCCCACTGTGTTTACACTGTCACCAACACACGCTGAGAGAGTGAATCTTCCCACTGTGTTTACACTGTCACCAACACACGCTGAGAGAGGGAATCTTCCCACTGTGTTTACACTGTCACCAACACACACTGAGAGAGGGAATCTTCCCACTGTGTTTACACTGTCACTAACACAGACTGAGTGAGGGAATCTTCCCACTGTGTTTACACTGTCACCAACACACACTGAGAGAATGAATCTTCCCCCTGTGTTTACACTGTCACTAACACAGACTGAGTGAGTGAATCTTCCCCCTGTGTTTACACTGTCACTAACACAGACTGAGAGAATGAATCTTCCCCCTGTGTTTACACTGTCACTAACACAGACTGAGTGAGTGAATCTTCCCACTGTGTTTACACTGTCACTAACACAGACTGAGAGAATGAATCTTCCCACTGTGTTTACACTGTCACTAACACACACTGAGAGAATGAATCTTCCCCCTGTGTTTACACTGTCACTAACACAGACTGAGTGAGTGAATCTTCCCACTGTGTTTACACTGTCACTAACACAGACTGAGAGAGTGAATCTTCCCACTGTGTTTACACTGTCACCAACACAGACTGAGAGAGGGAATCTTCCCACTGTGTTTACACTGTCACTAACACAGACTGAGAGAGTGAATCTTCCCACTGTGTTTACACTGTCACTAACACAGACTGAGAGAGTGAATCTTCCCCCTGTGTTTACACTGTCACTAACACACACTGAGAGAGTGAATCTTCCCACTGTGTTTATACTGTCACCAACACACGCTGAGAGAGTGAATCTTCCCACTGTGTTTACACTGTCACCAACACAGACTGAGAGAATGAATCTTCCCACTGTGTTTACACTGTCACTAACACACACTGAGAGAGTGAATCTTCCCACTGTGTTTACACTGTCACCAACACAGACTGAGAGAGTGAATCTTCCCCCTGTGTTTACACTGTCACTAACACAGACTGAGAGAGTGAATCTTCCCACTGTGTTTACACTGTCACTAACACAGACTGAGAGAGTGAATCTTCCCACTGTGTTTACACTGTCACTAACACAGACTGAGAAAGTGAATCTTCCCACTGTGTTTACACTGTCACTAACACACACTGAGAGAGTGAATCTTCCCACTGTGTTTACACTGTCACTAACACAGACTGAGAGAGTGAATCTTCCCACTGTGTTTACACTGTCACCAACACAGACTGAGAGAGTGAATCTTCCCCCTGTGTTTACACTGTCACCAACACAGACTGAGTGAGTGAATCTTCCCACTGTGTTTACACTGTCACCAACACACACTGAGAGAGGGAATCTTCCCTCTGTGTTTACACTCTCACTAACACACACTGAGAGAGGGAATCTTCCCACTGTGTTTACACTGTCACCAACACACGCTGAGAGAGTGAATCTTCCCACTGTGTTTACACTGTCACTAACACACACTGAGAGAGTGAATCTTCCCACTGTGTTTACACTGTCACTAACACACGCTGAGAGAGTGAATCTTCCCACTGTGTTTACACTGTCACCAACACACACTGAGAGAGGGAATCTTCCCCCTGTGTTTACACTGTCACTAACACACGCTGAGAGAGGGAATCTTCCCACTGTGTTTACACTGTCACCAACACAGACGGAGAGAGTGAATCTTCCCACTGCGTTTACACTGTCACTAACACACACTGAGAGAGTGAATCTTCCCACTGTGTTTACACTGTCACTAACACAGACTGAGAGAGTGAATCTTCCCCCTGAGTTTACACTGTCACCAACACACACTGAGAGGGTGAATCTTCCCACTGTGTTTACACTGTCACTAACAGACTGAGAGAGTGAATCTTCCCACTGTGTTTACACTGTCACCAACACACACTGAGAGAGTGAATCTTCCCACTGTGTTTACACTGTCACCAACACACGCTGAGAGAGTGAATCTTCCCCCTGTGTTTACACTGTCACCAACACAGACTGAGAGAGGGAATCTTCCCCCTGTGTTTACACTGTCACCAACACAGACTGAGAGAGTGAATCTTCCCACTGTGTTTACACTGTCACCAACACACACTGAGAGAGTGAATCTTCCCACTGTGTTTACACTGTCACCAACACAGACTGAGAGAGGGAATCTTCCCACTGTGTTTACACTGTCACTAACACACTGAGAGAGTGAATCTTCCCACTGTGTTTACACTGTCACCAACACACACTGAGAGAGTGAATCTTCCCACTGTGTTTACACTGTCACCAACACACGCTGAGAGAGTGAATCTTCCCACTGTGTTTACACTGTCACTAACACAGACGGAGAGAGTGAATCTTCCCACTGTGTTTACACTGTCACCAACACAGACTGAGAGAGTGAATCTTCCCACTGTGTTTACACTGTCACTAACACAGACTGAGAGAGTGAATCTTCCCACTGTGTTTACACTGTCACTAACACAGACTGAGAGAGTGAATCTTCCCACTGTGTTTACACTGTCACTAACACAGACTGAGAGAGGGAATCTTCCCACTGTGTTTACACTGTCACTAACACAGACTGAGAGAGTGAATCTTCCCACTGTGTTTACACTGTCACTAACACACACTGAGAGAGTGAATCTTCCCACTGTGTTTACACTGTCACCAACACAGACTGAGAGAGTGAATCTTCCCACTGTGTTTACACTGTCACTAACACACACTGAGAGAGTGAATCTTCCCCCTGTGTTTACACTGTCACCAACACACACTGAGAGAGGGAATCTTCCCACTGTGTTTACACTGTCACTAACACAGACTGAGAGAGTGAATCTTCCCACTGTGTTTACACTGTCACCAACACAGACTGAGAGAGTGAATCTTCCCACTGTGTTTACACTGTCACTAACACACACTGAGAGAGGGAATCTTCCCACTGTGTTTACACTGTCACCAACACACACTGAGAGAGTGAATCTTCCCACTGTGTTTACACTGTCACTAACACACACTGAGAGAGGGAATCTTCCCACTGTGTTTACACTGTCACCAACACACACTGAGAGAGGGAATCTTCCCACTGTGTTTACACTGTCACTAACACACACTGAGAGAGGGAATCTTCCCACTGTGTTTACACTGTCACCAACACACACTGAGAGAGTGAATCTTCCCACTGTGTTTACACTGTCACTAACACAGACTGAGAGAGTGAATCTTCCCACTGTGTTTACACTGTCACCAACACACACTGAGAGAGTGAATCTTCCCACTGTGTTTACACTGTCACCAACACACGCTGAGAGAGTGAATCTTCCCACTGTGTTTACACTGTCACTAACACAGACTGAGAGAGGGAATCTTCCCACTGTGTTTACACTGTCACCAACACACGCTGAGAGAGTGAATCTTCCCACTGTGTTTACACTGTCACTAACACACACTGAGAGAGTGAATCTTCCCACTGTGTTTACACTGTCACTAACACACACTGAGAGAGTGAATCTTCCCACTGTGTTTACACTGTCACCAACACACACTGAGAGAGTGAATCTTCCCACTGTGTTTACACTGTCACCAACACAGACTGAGAGAGGGAATCTTCCCCCTGTGTTTACACTGTCACCAACACAGACTGAGAGAGTGAATCTTCCCACTGTGTTTACACTGTCACCAACACAAACTGAGAGAGTGAATCTTCCCACTGTGTTTACACTGTCACTAACACAGACTGAGAGAGTGAATCTTCCCACTGTGTTTACACTGTCACCAACACAGACTGAGAGAGTGAATCTTCCCACTGTGTTTACACTGTCACTAACACAGACTGAGAGAGTGAATCTTCCCACTGTGTTTACACTGTCACCAACACACACTGAGAGAGTGAATCTTCCCACTGTGTTTACACTGTCACTAACACAGACTGAGAGAGTGAATCTTCCCACTGTGTTTACACTGTCACCAACACAGACTGAGAGAGTGAATCTTCCCCCTGTGTTTACACTGTCACCAACACAGACTGAGAGAGTGAATCTTCCCACTGTGTTTACACTGTCACCAACACAAACTGAGAGAGTGAATCTTCCCACTGTGTTTACACTGTCACCAACACACACTGAGAGAGTGAATCTTCCCACTGTGTTTACACTCTCACTAACACAGACTGAGAGAGTGAATCTTCCCACTGTGTTTACACTGTCACTAACACACACTGAGAGAGGGAATCTTCCCACTGTGTTTACACTGTCACCAACACACGCTGAGAGAGGGAATCTTCCCATTGTGTTTACACTGTCACCAACACACACTGAGAGAGTGAATCTTCCCACTGTGTTTACACTGTCACTAACACACACTGAGAGAGTGAATCTTCCCACTGTGTTTACACTGTCACTAACACACACTGAGAGAGTGAATCTTCCCCCTGTGTTTACACTGTCACTAACACAGACTGAGAGAGTGAATCTTCCCACTGTGTTTACACTGTCACTAACACAGACTGAGAGAGGGAATCTTCCCACTGTGTTTACACTGTCACTAACACACACTGAGAGAGTGAATCTTCCCACTGTGTTTACACTGTCACCAACACAGACTGAGAGAGGGAATCTTCCCACTGTGTTTACACTGTCACTAACACACACTGAGAGAGTGAATCTTCCCACTGTGTTTACACTGTCACTAACACAGACTGAGAGAGTGAATCTTCCCACTGTGTTTACACTGTCACCAACACACACTGAGAGAGTGAATTTTCCCACTGTGTTTACACTGTCACTAACACAGACTGAGAGAGTGAATCTTCCCACTGTGTTTACACTGTCACTAACACAGACTGAGTGAGTGAATCTTCCCACTGTGTTTACACTGTCACTAACACACACTGAGTGAGGGAATCTTCCCACTGTGTTTACACTGTCACTAACACACGCTGAGAGATTGAATCTTCCCACTGTGTTTACACTGTCACCAACACACGCTGAGAGAGTGAATCTTCCCACTGTGTTTACACTGTCACTAACACACACTGAGAGAGGGAATCTTCCCACTGTGTTTACACTGTCACTAACACACACTGAGAGAGGGAATCTTGCCACTGTGTTTACACTGTCACTAACACAGACGGAGAGAGTGAATCTTCCCACTGTGTTTACACTGTCACCAACACACACTGAGAGAGGGAATCTTCCCACTGTGTTTACACTGTCACCAACACACGCTGAGAGAGTGAATCTTCCCACTGTGTTTACACTGTCACTAACACAGACTGAGAGGGAATCTTCCCACTGTGTTCACACTGTCACTAACACACGCTGAAAGAGTGAATCTTCCCACTGTGTTTACACTGTCACCAACACACGCTGAGAGAGTGAATCTTCCCACTGTGTTTACACTGTCACTAACACACACTGAGAGAGTGAATCTTCCCACTGTGTTTACACTGTCACTAACACAGACTGAGTGAGTGAATCTTCCCCCTGTGTTTACACTGTCACTAACACACACTGAGAGAGGGAATCTTGCCACTGTGTTTACACTGTCACTAACACAGACGGAGAGAGTGAATCTTCCCACTGTGTTTACACTGTCACCAACACACACTGAGAGAGTGAATCTTCCCACTGTGTTTACACTGTCACTAACACACACTGAGAGAGGGAATCTTCCCACTGTGTTTACACTGTCACTAACACACACTGAGAGAGTGAATCTTCCCACTGTGTTTACACTGTCACTAACACAGACTGAGTGAGTGAATCTTCCCCCTGTGTTTACACTGTCACTAACACACACTGAGAGAGGGAATCTTGCCACTGTGTTTACACTGTCACTAACACAGACGGAGAGAGTGAATCTTCCCACTGTGTTTACACTGTCACCAACACACACTGAGAGAGTGAATCTTCCCACTGTGTTTACACTGTCACCAACACACGCTGAGAGAGTGAATCTTCCCACTGTGTTTACACTGTCACCAACACACACTGAGAGAGTGAATCTTCCCACTGTGTTTACACTGTCACTAACACAGACTGAGTGAGTGAATCTTCCCCCTGTGTTTACACTGTCACCAACACACACTGAGAGAGTGAATCTTCCCACTGTGTTTACACTCTCACTAACACAGACTGAGAGAGTGAATCTTCCCACTGTGTTTACACTGTCACTAACACACACTGAGAGAGGGAATCTTCCCACTGTGTTTACACTGTCACCAACACACGCTGAGAGAGGGAATCTTCCCACTGTGTTTACTCTGTCACCAACACACACTGAGAGAGTGAATCTTCCCACTGTGTTTACACTGTCACTAACACACACTGAGAGAGTGAATCTTCCCACTGTGTTTACACTGTCACTAACACACACTGAGAGAGTGAATCTTCCCCCTGTGTTTACACTGTCACTAACACAGACTGAGAGAGTGAATCTTCCCACTGTGTTTACACTGTCACTAACACAGACTGAGAGAGGGAATCTTCCCACTGTGTTTACACTGTCACTAACACACACTGAGAGAGTGAATCTTCCCACTGTGTTTACACTGTCACCAACACAGACTGAGAGAGGGAATCTTCCCACTGTGTTTACACTGTCACTAACACACACTGAGAGAGTGAATCTTCCCACTGTGTTTACACTGTCACTAACACAGACTGAGAGAGTGAATCTTCCCACTGTGTTTACACTGTCACCAACACACACTGAGAGAGTGAATTTTCCCACTGTGTTTACACTGTCACTAACACAGACTGAGAGAGTGAATCTTCCCACTGTGTTTACACTGTCACTAACACAGACTGAGTGAGTGAATCTTCCCACTGTGTTTACACTGTCACTAACACACACTGAGTGAGGGAATCTTCCCACTGTGTTTACACTGTCACTAACACACGCTGAGAGATTGAATCTTCCCACTGTGTTTACACTGTCACCAACACACGCTGAGAGAGTGAATCTTCCCACTGTGTTTACACTGTCACTAACACACACTGAGAGAGGGAATCTTCCCACTGTGTTTACACTGTCACTAACACACACTGAGAGAGGGAATCTTGCCACTGTGTTTACACTGTCACTAACACAGACGGAGAGAGTGAATCTTCCCACTGTGTTTACACTGTCACCAACACACACTGAGAGAGGGAATCTTCCCACTGTGTTTACACTGTCACCAACACACGCTGAGAGAGTGAATCTTCCCACTGTGTTTACACTGTCACTAACACAGACTGAGAGGGAATCTTCCCACTGTGTTCACACTGTCACTAACACACGCTGAAAGAGTGAATCTTCCCACTGTGTTTACACTGTCACCAACACACGCTGAGAGAGTGAATCTTCCCACTGTGTTTACACTGTCACTAACACACACTGAGAGAGTGAATCTTCCCACTGTGTTTACACTGTCACTAACACAGACTGAGTGAGTGAATCTTCCCCCTGTGTTTACACTGTCACTAACACACACTGAGAGAGGGAATCTTGCCACTGTGTTTACACTGTCACTAACACAGACGGAGAGAGTGAATCTTCCCACTGTGTTTACACTGTCACCAACACACACTGAGAGAGTGAATCTTCCCACTGTGTTTACACTGTCACTAACACACACTGAGAGAGGGAATCTTCCCACTGTGTTTACACTGTCACTAACACACACTGAGAGAGTGAATCTTCCCACTGTGTTTACACTGTCACTAACACAGACTGAGTGAGTGAATCTTCCCCCTGTGTTTACACTGTCACTAACACACACTGAGAGAGGGAATCTTGCCACTGTGTTTACACTGTCACTAACACAGACGGAGAGAGTGAATCTTCCCACTGTGTTTACACTGTCACCAACACACACTGAGAGAGTGAATCTTCCCACTGTGTTTACACTGTCACCAACACACGCTGAGAGAGTGAATCTTCCCACTGTGTTTACACTGTCACCAACACACACTGAGAGAGTGAATCTTCCCACTGTGTTTACACTGTCACTAACACAGACTGAGTGAGTGAATCTTCCCCCTGTGTTTACACTGTCACTAACACACACTGAGAGAGGGAATCTTGCCACTGTGTTTACACTGTCACTAACACAGACGGAGAGAGTGAATCTTCCCACTGTGTTTACACTGTCACCAACACACACTGAGAGAGTGAATCTTCCCACTGTGTTTACACTGTCACTAACACACACTGAGAGAGGGAATCTTCCCACTGTGTTTACACTGTCACTAACACACACTGAGAGAGGGAATCTTCCCCCTGAGTTTACACTGTCACTAACACAGACTGAGTGAGTGAATCTTCCCACTGTGTTTACACTGTCACTAACACACACTGAGAGAGTGAATCTTCCCACTGTGTTTACACTGTCACCAACACAGACTGAGAGAGTGAATCTTCCCACTGTGTTTACACTGTCACTAACACAGACTGAGAGAGTGAATCTTCCCACTGTGTTTACACTGTCACCAACACAGACTGAGAGAGGGAATCTTCCCCCTGAGTTTACACTGTCACTAACACAGACTGAGTGAGTGAATCTTCCCACTGTGTTTACACTGTCACTAACACACACTGAGAGAGTGAATCTTCCCACTGTGTTTACACTGTCACGAACACAGACTGAGAGAGTGAATCTTCCCACTGTGTTTACACTGTCACCAACACAGACTGAGAGAGGGAATCTTCCCACTGTGTTTACACTGTCACTAACACACACTGAGAGAGTGAATCTTCCCACTGTGTTTACACTGTCACCAACACACACTGAGAGAGTGAATCTTCCCACTGTGTTTACACTGTCACTAACACACACTGAGAGAGTGAATCTTCCCACTGTGTTTACACTGTCACCAACACACACTGAGAGAGTGAATCTTCCCACTGTGTTTACACTGTCACCAACACACACTGAGAGAGGGAATCTTCCCACTGTGTTTACACTGTCACCAACACACGCTGAGAGAGTGAATCTTCCCACTGTGTTTACACTGTCACCAACACACACTGAGAGAGTGAATCTTCCCACTGTGTTTACACTGTCACTAACACAGACTGAGAGAGTGAATCTTCCCACTGTGTTTACACTGTCACCAACACACGCTGAGAGAGGGAATCTTCCCACTGTGTTTACACTGTCACCAACACACGCTGAGAGAGGGAATCTTCCCACTGTGTTTACACTGTCACCAACACACACTGAGAGAGTGAATCTTCCCACTGTGTTTACACTGTCACTAACACAGACTGAGTGAGTGAATCTTCCCACTGTGTTTACACTGTCACTAACACACACTGAGAGAGTGAATCTTCCCACTGTGTTTACACTGTCACTAACACAGACTGAGTGAGTGAATCTTCCCACTGTGTTTACACTGTCACCAACACACGCTGAGAGAGGGAATCTTCCCACTGTGTTTACACTGTCACCAACACACACTGAGAGAGTGAATCTTCCCACTGTGTTTACACTGTCACTAACACAGACTGAGTGAGTGAATCTTCCCACTGTGTTTACACTGTCACTAACACACACTGAGAGAGTGAATCTTCCCACTGTGTTTACACTGTCACTAACACAGACTGAGTGAGTGAATCTTCCCACTGTGTTTACACTGTCACCAACACACGCTGAGAGAGGGAATCTTCCCCCTGAGTTTACACTGTCACTAACACACACTGCGAGAGTGAATCTTACCCCTGTGTTTACACTGTCACTAACACACACTGAGAGAGTGAATCTTCCCACTGTGTTTACACTGTCACTAACACAGACTGAGTGAGTGAATCTTCCCACTGTGTTTACACTGTCACCAACACACACTGAGAGAGTGAATCTTCCCACTGTGTTTACACTGTCACCAACACACACTGAGAGAGTGAATCTTCCCACTGTGTTTACACTGTCACCAACACAGACTGAGAGAGTGAATCTTCCCACTGTGTTTACACTGTCACCAACACACACTGAGAGAGTGAATCTTCCCACTGTGTTTACACTGTCACCAACACACGCTGAGAGAGGGAATCTTCCCCCTGTGTTTACACTGTCACTAACACACACTGAGAGAGGGAATCTTCCCACTGTGTTTACACTGTCACCAACACACACTGAGAGAGTGAATCTTCCCACTGTGTTTACACTGTCACCAACACACGCTGAGAGAGTGAATCTTCCCACTGTGTTTACACTGTCACCTACACACGCTGAGAGAGTGAATCTTCCCACTGTGTTTACACTGTCACTAACACAGACTGAGAGAGTGAATCTTCCCACTGTGTTTACACTGCCACTAACACAGACTGAGTGAGTGAATCTTCCCACTGTGTTTACACTGTCACTAACACAGACTGAGTGAGTGAATCTTCCCACTGTGTTTACACTGTCACTAACACAGACTGAGTGAGTGAATCTTCCCACTGTGTTTACACTGTCACTAACACAGACTGAGAGAGTGAATCTTCCCACTGTGTTTACACTGTCACTAACACACACTGAGAGAGGGAATCTTCCCACTGTGTTTACACTGTCACCAACACACGCTGAGAGAGTGAATCTTCCCACTGTGTTATCACTGTCACTAACACACACTGAGAGAGTGAATCTTCCCACTGTGTTTACACTGTCACTAACACAGACTGAGAGAGTGAATCTTCCCACTGTGTTTACACTGTCACAAACACACACTGAGAGAGTGAATCTTCCCCCTGAGTTTACACTGTCACTAACACAGACTGAGAGAGGGAATCTTCCCACTGTGTTTACACTGTCACCAACACACGCTGAGAGAGTGAATCTTCCCACTGTGTTTACACTGTCACTAACACAGACTGAGAGGGAATCTTCCCACTGTGTTTACACTGTCACCAACACACACTGAGAGAGTGAATCTTCCCACTGTGTTTACACTGTCACCAACACACACTGAGAGAGTGAATCTTCCCACTGTGTTTACACTGTCACCAACACACACTGAGAGAGGGAATCTTGCCACTGTGTTTACACTGTCACTAACACAGACGGAGAGAGTGAATCTTCCCACTGTGTTTACACTGTCACCAACACACACTGAGAGAGGGAATCTTCCCACTGTGTTTACACTGTCACCAACACACACTGAGAGAGTGAATCTTCCCACTGTGTTTACACTGTCACTAACACAGACTGAGAGAGTGAATCTTCCCACTGTGTTTACACTGTCACTAACACACACTGAGAGAGTGAATCTTCCCACTGTGTTTACACTGTCACTAACACAGACTGAGAGAGTGAATCTTCCCACTGTGTTTACACTGTCACTAACACACGCTGAGAGAGTGAATCTTCCCACTGTGTTTGCACTGTCACTAACACACACTGAGAGAGTGAATCTTCCCACTGTGTTTACACTGTCACTAACACAGACTGAGAGAGTGAATCTTCCCACTGTGTTTACACTGTCACTAACACAGACTGAGTGAGTGAATCTTCCCACTGTGTTTACACTGTCACTAACACAGACTGAGTGAGTGAATCTTCCCACTGTGTTTACACTGTCACTAACACAGACTGAGTGAGTGAATCTTCCCACTGTGTTTACACTGTCACTAACACAGACTGAGAGGGAATCTTCCCACTGTGTTTACACTGTCACCAACACACGCTGAGAGAGGGAATCTTCCCCCTGTGTTCACACTGTCACTAACACACGCTGAAAGAGTGAATCTTCCCACTGTGTTTACACTGTCACCAACACACGCTGAGAGAGGGAATCTTCCCACTGTGTTTACACTGTCACTAACACACACTGAGAGAGTGAATCTTCCCACTGTGTTTACACTGTCACTAACACAGACGGAGAGAGTGAATCTTCCCACTGTGTTTACACTGTCACCAACACACACTGAGAGAGGGAATCTTCCCACTGTGTTTACACTGTCACTAACACACACTGAGAGAGTGAATCTTCCCACTGTGTTTACACTGTCACTAACACAGACGGAGAGAGTGAATCTTCCCACTGTGTTTACACTGTCACCAACACACACTGAGAGAGGGAATCTTCCCACTGTGTTTACACTGTCACCAACACACGCTGAGAGAGTGAATCTTCCCACTGTGTTTACACTGTCACTAACACAGACTGAGAGTGAATCTTCCCACTGTGTTTACACTGTCACTAACACACACTGAGAGAGTGAATCTTCCCACTGTGTTTACACTGTCACTAACACAGACTGAGTGAGTGAATCTTCCCCCTGTGTTTACACTGTCACTAACACACACTGAGAGAGGGAATCTTGCCACTGTGTTTACACTGTCACTAACACAGACGGAGGGAGTGAATCTTCCCACTGTGTTTACACTGTCACCAACACACACTGAGAGAGTGAATCTTCCCACTGTGTTTACACTGTCACTAACACACACTGAGAGAGGGAATCTTCCCACTGTGTTTACACTGTCACTAACACACACTGAGAGAGTGAATCTTCCCACTGTGTTTACACTGTCACTAACACAGACTGAGTGAGTGAATCTTCCCCCTGTGTTTACACTGTCACTAACACACACTGAGAGAGGGAATCTTGCCACTGTGTTTACACTGTCACTAACACAGACGGAGAGAGTGAATCTTCCCACTGTGTTTACACTGTCACCAACACACACTGAGAGAGTGAATCTTCCCACTGTGTTTACACTGTCACCAACACACGCTGAGAGAGTGAATCTTCCCACTGTGTTTACACTGTCACCAACACACACTGAGAGAGTGAATCTTCCCACTGTGTTTACACTGTCACTAACACAGACTGAGTGAGTGAATCTTCCCCCTGTGTTTACACTGTCACTAACACACACTGAGAGAGGGAATCTTGCCACTGTGTTTACACTGTCACTAACACAGACGGAGAGAGTGAATCTTCCCACTGTGTTTACACTGTCACCAACACACACTGAGAGAGTGAATCTTCCCACTGTGTTTACACTGTCACTAACACACACTGAGAGAGGGAATCTTCCCACTGTGTTTACACTGTCACTAACACACACTGAGAGAGTGAATCTTCCCACTGTGTTTACACTGTCACTAACACAGACTGAGTGAGTGAATCTTCCCCCTGTGTTTACACTGTCACTAACACACACTGAGAGAGGGAATCTTGCCACTGTGTTTACACTGTCACTAACACAGACGGAGAGAGTGAATCTTCCCACTGTGTTTACACTGTCACCAACACACACTGAGAGAGTGAATCTTCCCACTGTGTTTACACTGTCACTAACACACACTGAGAGAGGGAATCTTCCCACTGTGTTTACACTGTCACTAACACACACTGAGAGAGGGAATCTTCCCACTGTGTTTACACTGTCACTAACACAGACTGAGTGAGTGAATCTTCCCCCTGTGTTTACACTGTCACTAACACACACTGAGAGAGGGAATCTTGCCACTGTGTTTACACTGTCACTAACACAGACGGAGAGAGTGAATCTTCCCACTGTGTTTACACTGTCACCAACACACACTGAGAGAGTGAATCTTCCCACTGTGTTTACACTGTCACTAACACACACTGAGAGAGGGAATCTTCCCACTGTGTTTACACTGTCACCAACACACACTGAGAGAGGAAATCTTCCCACTGTGTTTACACTGTCACCAACACACGCTGAGAGAGTGAATCTTCCCACTGTGTTTACACTGTCACCAACACAGACTGAGAGAGGGAATCTTCCCTACTGTGTTTACACTGTCACTAACACACACTGAGAGAGTGAATCTTCCCACTGTGTTTACACTGTCACTAACACACACTGAGAGAGTGAATCTTCCCACTGTGTTTACACTGTCACAAACAAAGACTGAGAGAGTGAATCTTCCCACTGTGTTTACACTGTCACTAACACAGACTGAGAGAGTGAATCTTCCCACTGTGTTTACACTGTCACTAACACACACTGAGAGAGGGAATCTTCCCACTGTGTTTACACTGTCACCAACACACACTGAGAGAGTGAATCTTCCCACTGTGTTTACACTGTCACAAACAAAGACTGAGAGAGTGAATCTTCCCACTGTGTTTACACTGTCACTAACACAGACTGAGAGAGTGAATCTTCCCACTGTGTTTACACTGTCACTAACACACACTGAGAGAGGGAATCTTCCCACTGTGTTTACACTGTCACCAACACACACTGAGAGAGTGAATCTTCCCACTGTGTTTACACTGTCACTAACACACACTGAGAGATGGAATCTTCCCACTGTGTTTACACTGTCACCAACACAGACTGAGAGAGGGAATCTTCCCCCTGTGTTTACACTGTCACCAACACACACTGAGAGAGGGAATCTTCCCACTGTGTTTACACTGTCACTAACACACATAAGAACATAAGAAATAGGAGCAGGAGTAGGCCAATCGGCCCCTCGAGCCTGCTCCGCCATTCAATAAGATCATGGCTGATCTGATCCTAACCTCAAATCTAAATTCATGTCCAATTTCCTGCCTGCTCCCCGTAACCCCTAACTCCCTTTACTTCTAGGAAACTGTCTATTTCTGTTTTAAATTTATTTAATGACGTAGCTTCCACAGCTTCCTGGGGCAGCAAATTCCACAGACCTACCACCCTCTGAGTGAAGAAGTTTCTCCTCATCTCAGTTTTGAAAGAGCAGCCCCTTATTCTAAGATTATGCCCCCTAGTTCTAGTTTCACCCATCCTTGGGAACATCCTTACCGCATCCACCCGATCAAGCCCCTTCACAATCTTATATGTTTCAATAAGATCGCCTCTCATTCTTCTGAACTCCAATGAGTGGAGTCCCAATCTACTCAACCTCTCCTCATATGTCCACCCCCTCATCCCTGGGATTAACCGAGTGAACCTTCTTTGTACTGCCTCGAGAGCAAGTATGTCTTTTCTTAAGTATTGGGACCAAAACTGTATGCAGTATTCCAGGTGCGGTCTCACCAATACCTTATATAACTGCAGCAATACCTCCCTGTTTTTATATTCTATCCCCCTAGCAATAGAAGCCAACATTCCGTTGGCCTTCTTGATCACCTGCTGCACCTGCATACTAACTTTTTGATTTTCTTGCACTAGGACCCCCAGATCCCTTTGTACTGCAATACTTTCCAGTTTCTCGCCATTAAGATAATAACTTGCTCTCCGATTTTTCCTGCCATAGTGCATAACCTCACATTTTCCAATATTGTATTGCATCTGCCAAATCTCCGCCCACTCACCCAGCCTGTCTATATCCCCTTGTAGGTTTTTTATGTCCTCCTCACTCTATACTTTCCCTCCCATCTTTGTATCATCTGCAAACTTTGATATGTTACACTCGGTCCCCTCCTCCAAATCGTTAATATAGATTGTAAAGAGTTCGGGACCCAGCACCGACCCCTGCGGAACACCACTGGCTACAGGTTTCCAGTCCGAGAATGTACCATTTATCCCAACTCTCTGCTTCCTGTTAGATAACCAATCCTCCACCCATGCCAGAATATTACCCCCAATCCAGTGATTCTTTATCTTGAGCAATAATCTTTTATGTGGGACCTTGTCGAATGCTTTCTGGAAGTCCAAATACATTACGTCCACTGGTTCCCCTTTATCCACCCTGTGCGTTATATCCTCAAAGAACTCAAGCAAATTTGTCAGACATCACTTCCCCTTCGTAAAGCCATGCTGACTTTGTCCTATTAAATTATGTTTATCCAAATGTTCTGCTACTGTCTCCTTAATAATAGACTCCAAAATTTTACCCACCACAGATGTTAAGCTAACTGGTCTATAATTTCCAGCCTTCTGCCTACTACCCTTTTTAAATAAGGGTGTTACATTGGCAGTTTTCCAATCTGCCGGGACCTTTGCCGAGTCCAGAGAATTTTGGAAAATTATTACCAAAGCATCCACAATCCCTACTGCCACTTCCCTCAAGACCCTAGGATGTAAGCCATCAGGTCCAGGGGATTTATCCGCCTTGAGTCCCATTAATTTACTGAGTACCAATTCCTTAGTGATTTTAATCGTATTTAGCTCCTCCCCCCCTAGAGCCCCCTGTTTGTCCAGTGTTGGGATATTCTTAGTGTCCTCTACTGTAAAGACTGAAACAAAATATTTGTTCAGCATTTTTGCCATCTCCATGTTTCCCACCATTAATTTCCCGGTCTCATCCTCTAAGGGACCTACATTTGCCTTAGCCACCCTTTTTCTTTTTATATAACTGTAGAAACTCTTGCTATCTGTTTTTATATTTTTTGCTAATTTATTTTCATAATCTATCTTCCCTTTCTTAATCAATCCTTTCGTTACTTTTTGCTGTCTTTTGAAGACTTCCCAATCTTCTATCCTCCCACTAAGTTTGGCTACCTTATATGTCCTTGTTTTTAGTCGGATACTATCCTTAATTTCTTTACTTAGCCACGGATGGCTGTCATTTCTTTTACACCCTTTTTTCCTCAGTGGAATATATATTTTTTGAAAGTTGTAAAATAACTCCTTAAATGAACACCACTGCTCATGTACCGTCTTACCCTTCAATCTATTTTCCCAGTCCACTTTAATCAATTCCGCTCTCATACCATCATAGTCTCCTTTATTCAAGCTCAGTACGCTTGTTTGAGAACCAACCTTCTCACCCTCCAATTGGATATGGAATGTAACCATGTTATGGTCACTCATTCCAAGGGGATCCTTAACTCGAACATTATTAATTAATCCTGGCTCATTACACAGGACCAGGTCCAAGGTTGCTTGCCCCCTTGTAGGATCAGTTACATACTGCTCAAGAAATCCATCCCTAATACACTCAATAAACTCTTCCTCAAGGCTACCCTGCCCAATTTGATTTGTCCAGTTAATATGATAGTTAAAATCCTCCATAATTATAGCTGTTCCCTTATTACATGCCCCGACTATTTCCTGATTAATACTTCTTCCAGCAGAGTTGCAACTATTAGGAGGCCTATATACTACACCCACGAGTGTTTTTTGCCCCTTATTATTCCTTATCTCTACCCAAACTGTTTCATTATCCTGATCCTTTGTCCCAATATCTTTTCTCTGTATTAGTGATTCCTTTCCTTATTAACATAGCCACCCCACCTCCCCTTCCTTCCTGCCTGTCCTTCCTGATTGTTAAATACCCTGGCATATTTAATTCCCAGTCGTTGTCACCCTGCAGCCATGTTTCTGTAATGGCCACAAGATCATACCCATATGTCGTTATTTGTGCCGTTAACTCGTCCATTTTGTTACGAATGCTACGTGCATTCAGATAAAGAACTTTCAAATATGTTTTGTGACACTTAGTTCCTGCTTTTTCCTTTTTTAACACTTTACCTTTTACTCCATACCTTCTGTCCCTTCCTGATACGCTTTCCTCTGTCTCCCTGCTCAGGTTCCCAACCCCCTGCCACAGCTTTGATGCTGGGTTAATCGCCTTACGCCTTCTAGTTTTCATTTTATCTGTCGTGCCTAAAGTACCTAAAGTATACTTTCTTTCTGCTGCTCTATGCTTTTCCCTTTCACTTGTTCTTGAACAACTGTTTGTACTATTTGTATTGTAGATTTCCCCTGGGTCTTCCCCTCTCTTGCTGCTCTTAACTTTATTCCCTTCTGACTCCCCGCTCAGGTTCCCATCCCCCTGCCACTCTAGTTTAAACCTTCCCCAACAGCACTAGCAAACACCCCCGCGAGGACGTTGGTCCCAGTCCTGCTCGGGTGTAACCCGTCCCGCTTGTACAGGTCCCACCTTCCCCAGAACCGGTCCCAATGTCTCAGGAATCTAAATCCCTCCCTCCTACACCATCCCTGCAGCCACGCATTCATCCTGTCTATCCTCCTGTTCCTATACTCACTAGCACGTGGCACCGGTAGTAATCCTGAGATCCCTACCTTTGAAGTCCTGCTTTTTAATTTATCTCCTAACTCCTTAAATTCACCTTGCAGGACCTCATCCCTTTTTTACCTATGTCGTTGGTACCAATTTGGACCACGACTACTGGCTGTTCACCCTCCCCCTTGAGAATGCCCTGCAGCCGTTCCGTGACATCCTTGACCCTAGCACCAGGGAGGCAACATACCATCCTGGAGTCACGTTTGCGGCCGCAGAAACGCCTATCTGTTCCCCTTACAATTGAATCCCCTATCACTATAGCCCTGCCACTCTTCTTCCTCCCCTCCTGTGCAGCAGAGCCACCTGTGGTGCCCCGAACCTGGCTCTTGCTGCTTTCCCCTGATAAGCCATCTCCCCCAACAGTATCTAAAGCAGAATATCTGTTTGAGAGGGAGATGGTCCCAGGGGACTCCTGCTCTCCCTGCCTAGTCCTTTTACTATGCCTGGCAGTCACCCATTTCCTTTCTGCCTGCGTAATATTTACCTGTGGCGTGACCACCTCACTGAACGTGCTATCCACAATAGTCTCAGCATCGCGGATGCTCCACAGTGAGTCCACCCGCAGCTCCAGCTCCGAAAGACGGTTAGCCAGTAGCTGCAGCTGGACACACTTCCTGCACACATGGTCGCCAGGGACACTGGTAGTGTCCATGACTTCCCACATAGTGCAGGAGCAGCATATCACGGGTGCGAGCTGTGCTGCCATGACTTGCCTTAGACTCTCAGACTCTCCTCCTGCTCTAGGTCTCTCCTTTTATACTCTGCTCACCTCTCGGACTCTCCTGCCTCACCTGTGATGTTGCACAGTAGTTGTCTCTTGGTGCAGGTCTGCTGCTGCTTTTATTCCACAATCTCAGTCTTCTACGCTCAGGTTCACTGCCGCTCTGCGGGAAAAGTTAGGAAAAAGCAAGGCAAAGCAGCACCTCCTTCCCCCACTTCACCGAACTCCCACACTTACCGAACTCTCAGCACACTGTGTATCCCACACACTGAGAGAGGGAATCTTCCCACTGTGTTTACACTGTCACTAACACACACTGAGAGAGTGAATCTTCCCACTGTGTTTACACTGTCACTAACACACACTGAGAGAGTGAATCTTCCCACTGTGTTTACACTGTCACCAACACACACTGAGAGAGGGAATCTTCCCACTGTGTTTACACTGTCACTAACACACACTGAGAGGGTGAATCTTCCCACTGTGTTTACACTGTCACCAACACACACTGAGAGAGTGAATCTTCCCACTGTGTTTACACTCTCACTAACACACACTGAGAGAGTGAATCTTCCCACTGTGTTTACACTGTCACTAACACACACTGAGAGGGTGAATCTTCCCACTGTGTTTACACTGTCACCAACACACACTGAGAGAGTGAATCTTCCCACTGTGTTTACACTCTCACTAACACACACTGAGAGAGTGAATCTTCCCACTGTGTTTACACTGTCACTAACACACACTGAGAGAGGGAATCTTCCCACTGTGTTTACACTGTCACTAACACACACTGAGAGAGTGAATCTTCCCACTGTGTTTACACTGTCACCAACACACACTGAGAGAATGAATCTTCCCACTGTGTTTACACTGTCACCAACACACACTGAGAGAATGAATCTTCCCACTGTGTTTACACTGTCACCAACACACACTGAGAGAGTGAATCTTCCCACTGTGTTTACACTGTCACTAACACACACTGAGAGAGGGAATCTTCCCACTGTGTTTACACTGTCACTAACACAGACTGAGAGAGTGAATCTTCCCACTGTGTTTACACTGTCACCAACACACACTGAGAGAGTGAATCTTCCCACTGTGTTTACACTCTCACTAACACACACTGAGAGAGTGAATCTTCCCACTGTGTTTACACTGTCACTAACACACACTGAGAGAGGGAATCTTCCCACTGTGTTTACACTGTCACTGACACACACTGAGAGAATGAATCTTCCCACTGTGTTTACACTGTCACCAACACACACTGAGAGAATGAATCTTCCCACTGTGTTTACACTGTCACCAACACACACTGAGAGAGGGAATCTTCCCACTGTGTTTACACTGTCACCAACACACACTGAGAGAATGAATCTTCCCACTGTGTTTACACTGTCACCAACACACACTGAGAGAGTGAATCTTCCCACTGTGTTTACACTCTCACTAACACACACTGAGAGAGTGAATCTTCCCACTGTGTTTACACTGTCACTAACACACACTGAGAGAGGGAATCTTCCCACTGTGTTTACACTGTCACTAACACACACTGAGAGAGTGAATCTTCCCACTGTGTTTACACTGTCACCAACACACACTGAGAGAATGAATCTTCCCACTGTGTTTACACTGTCACCAACACACACTGAGAGAATGAATCTTCCCACTGTGTTTACACTGTCACCAACACACACTGAGAGAATGAATCTTCCCACTGTGTTTACACTGTCACCAACACACACTGAGAGAGTGAATCTTCCCACTGTGTTTACACTGTCACTAACACACACTGAGAGAGTGAATCTTCCCACTGTGTTTACACTGTCACTAACACAGACTGAGAGAGTGAATCTTCCCACTGTGTTTACACTGTCACCAACACACACTGAGAGAGGGAATCTTCCCACTGTGTTTACACTGTCACTAACACAGACTGAGAGAGTGAATCTTCCCACTGTGTTTACACTGTCACCAACACACGCTGAGAGAGTGAATCTTCCCACTGTGTTTACACTGTCACTAACACACACTGAGAGAGTGAATCTTCCCACTGTGTTTACACTGTCACTAACACAGACTGAGAGTGAATCTTCCCACTGTGTTTACACTGTCACTAACACAGACTGAGAGAGTGAATCTTCCCACTGTGTTTACACTGTCACTAACACACACTGAGAGAGTGAATCTTCCCCCTGTGTTTACACTGTCACTAACACAGACTGAGAGAGGGAATCTTCCCACTGTGTTTACACTGTCACCAACACAGACTGAGAGAGTGAATCTTCCCCCTGTGTTTACACTGTCACTAACACAGACTGAGAGAGTGAATCTTCCCCCTGTGTTTACACTGTCACCAACACAGACTGAGAGAGTGAATCTTCCCACTGTGTTTACACTGTCACTAACACAGACTGAGAGAGTGAATCTTCCCACTGTGTTTACACTGTCACTAACACAGACTGAGAGAGTGAATCTTCCCACTGTGTTTACACTGTCACCAACACAGACTGAGAGAGTGAATCTTCCCACTGTGTTTACACTGTCACTAACACAGACTGAGAGAGTGAATCTTCCCACTGTGTTTACACTGTCACTAACACACACTGAGAGAGTGAATCTTCCCACTGTGTTTACACTGTCACTAACACAGACTGAGAGAGTGAATCTTCCCCCTGTGTTTACACTGTCACTAACACACACTGAGAGAGTGAATCTTCCCACTGTGTTTACACTGTCACTAACACACACTGAGAGAGTGAATCTTCCCACTGTGTTTACACTGTCACTAACACACACTGAGAGAGTGAATCTTCCCACTGTGTTTACACTGTCACTAACACAGACTGAGAGAGTGAATCTTCCCCCTGTGTTTACACTGTCACTAACACAGACTGAGAGAGGGAATCTTCCCACTGTGTTTACACTGTCACTAACACACACTGAGAGAGGGAATCTTCCCACTGTGTTTACACTGTCACCAACACACACTGAGTGAGGGAATCTTCCCACTGTGTTTACACTCTCACTAACACACTGAGAGAGTGAATCTTCCCACTGTGTTTACACTGTCACTAACACACACTGAGAGAGTGAATCTTCCCACTGTGTTTACACTGTCACCAACACACACTGAGAGAGTGAATCTTCCCACTGTGTTTACACTGTCACTAACACAGACTGAGAGAGTGAATCTTCCCACTGTGTTTACACTGTCACTAACACAGACTGAGAGAGGGAATCTTCCCACTGTGTTTACACTCTCACTAACACACTGAGAGAGTGAATCTTCCCACTGTGTTTACACTGTCACTAACACACACTGAGAGAGTGAATCTTCCCACTGTGTTTACACTGTCACCAACACAGACTGAGAGAGTGAATCTTCCCACTGTGTTTACACTCTCACTAACACACTGAGAGAGTGAATCTTCCCACTGTGTTTACACTGTCACCAACACAGACTGAGAGAGGGAATCTTCCCACTGTGTTTACACTATTGGTGATACACACTGAGAGTGGGATGTTTCTCCACCGAGCTGATTTCTTTCTAACACTGTTTGATATGAAAATGTAATTTGCTATAAATGGAAGGCAAGCCTGGGGGTGAAACTAATCAAGAGCTTCTCGCGAAGACAACACTGGCAGGGAACGGCTTGTCCCGTCTCCCAGCAATGTTTGGGCAATTGCTGCAGGTGAGAATTGTGACATTGACTTATTCAGAACTTTATCAGTTTGTTTGTCTTCAAGTCAACTGTGTTTCCCTGCATCGGTGTCCTACGGCCCACACACCATACCCAGCGGCCCCTGTATGGTCAATTGCTGGAAGGGACTGGATGCTCCCTCTAATTTCTCTTCTGTCCCTATGGTAGTATCTTTCCTTGAACAGTGTGGCTGAGATTAGGGAGAGACTGGGAAAAATCTCAGTTTGGACTGATGGTCCTTGTCACATTGAAGTCTAGCTGTGCACCGACACTCCCTGAGGGACAGGGACAGGGCGTCCGTCTTTCATTTCAGAGACTCTCACTTTAATTGCACATTTAAAACAAGCCAAAGCTGAGCTCTGCCATGTTTCGATGAAGGTGGAGCTTCATCGATCCCCGATTTTAATCGCTCCACCATTGGCGGCCGTGCCTTCAGCTGCCTCGGCTCCAAGCTCTGGAATTCCCTCCCTGAACCTCTCCGCCTCTCTACCTCTCTCTCCTCCTTTTGGACACACCTTAAAATCTACTTCTTTGACCAAGCTTTGAATCACCTGTCCTAATGTCGCCTTATGTCACTAATTATCAAATTTTGTTTGATAATCGCTCCTGTGAAGCACCTTGGGATGATTTACTACGTTAAAGATAAATACAAATTGTGGTTGTTGGTGTCTGAATAATTCTGGGTCCCAGGTTTAGTCAGAAATACCCAGTCATGGAGTAAATAAGGTGGAACTATATAATTACAAGGATTGACACATCTTTATGTGAATAATGACATTCTGAACCTTCTCCCAGGGGCTAGTGAGCGAGGAGGGGCTGCACAGGAGGATCGAACGCTTGCAAGACCATCCAAGGCAGATGCCAAGGTCAAACTATCTCGTGCAGGTTAGTAATCTCCTGTGAAACCTTCTACGTTGTGATTTGTCACACTTATTGTCCTTTCTGTTTTACACTGAAGTAGTGTTGACTCCAATTTGATATTTCAGAATGGACAACTTCCCAAAATGACCCCGTCAATTCAGGTATCTAATGACAGGTATCAGACAGTGACCCTCAGGTATCTGATGACAGGTATCAGACAGTAATCCTCAGGTATCTGATGACTGGTATCAGACAGTAACCCTCAGGTATCTGATGACAGGTATCAGACAGTAATCCTCAGGTGTCTGATCACAGGTATCAGACAGTAATCCTCAGGTATCTGATGATTGGTATCAGACAGTAATCCTCTGGTATTTGATGACAGGTATCAGACAGTAATCCTCAGGTACCTGATGACAGGTATCAGACAGTAATCCTCTGGTATTTGATGACAGGTATCAGACAGTAATCCTCAGGTACCTGATGACAGGTATCAGACAGTAATCCTCTGGTATTTGATGACAGGTATCAGACAGTGACCCTCAGGTATCTGATCACAGGTATCAGACAGTGACCCTCAGGTATCTGATGACAGGTATCAGACAGTAACTCTCAGGTATCTGATGACAGGTATCAGACAGTAATCCTCAGGTATCTGATCACAGGTATCAGACAGTAATCCTCAGGTATCTGATGACAGGTATCAGACAGTAACTCTCAGGTATCTGATGACAGGTATCAGACAGTAACTCTCAGGTATCTGATGACAGGTATCAGACAGTAATCCTCAGGTATCTGATGACTGGTATCAGACAGTAACCCTCAGGTATCTGATGACTGGTATCAGACAGTAACCCTCAGGTATCTGATGACTGGTATCAGACAGTAACCCTCAGGTATCTGATGACAGGTATCAGACAGTAATCCTCAGGTATCTGATGACAGGTATCAGACAGTAACCCTCAGGTATCTGATGACAGGTATCAGACAGTAATCCTCAGGTATCTGATGACAGGTATCAGACAGTGACCCTCAGGTATCTGATCACAGGTATCAGAATGTGACCCTCAGGTATCTGATGACTGGTATCAGACAGTAATCCTCAGGTATCTGATGACTGGTATCAGACATTAACCCTCAGGTATCTGATGACAGGTATCAGACAGTAATCCTCAGGTATCTGATGACAGGTATCAGACAGTAATCCTCAGGTATCTGATGACAGGTATCAGACAGTAACTCTCAGGTATCTGATGACAGGTATCAGACAGTAACTCTCAGGTATCTGATGACTGGTATCAGACAGTAACCCTCAGGTATCTGATGACTGGTATCAGACAGTAACCCTCAGGTATCTGATGACTGGTATCAGACAGTAACCCTCAGGTATCTGATGACAGGTATCAGACAGTAACCCTCAGGTATCTGATGACAGGTATCAGACAGTAATCCTCAGGTATCTGATGACAGGTATCAGACAGTAACCCTCAGGTATCTGATGACTGGTATCAGACAGTAACCCTCAGGTATCTGATGACTGGTATCAGACAGTAACCCTCAGGTACCTGATGACAGGTATCAGACAGTAATCCTCTGGTATTTGATGACAGGTATCAGACAGTGACCCTCAGGTATCTGATCACAGGTATCAGACAGTGACCCTCAGGTATCTGATGACAGGTATCAGACAGTAACTCTCAGGTATCTGATGACAGGTATCAGACAGTAATCCTCAGGTATCTGATCACAGGTATCAGACAGTAATCCTCAGGTATCTGATGACAGGTATCAGACAGTAACTCTCAGGTATCTGATGACAGGTATCAGACAGTAACTCTCAGGTATCTGATGACAGGTATCAGACAGTAATCCTCAGGTATCTGATGACTGGTATCAGACAGTGACCCTCAGGTATCTGATCACAGGTATCAGACAGTGACCCTCAGGTATCTGATGACAGGTATCAGACAGTAACTCTCAGGTATCTGATGACAGGTATCAGACAGTAATCCTCAGGTATCTGATCACAGGTATCAGACATTAACCCTCAGGTATCTGATGACAGGTATCAGACAGTAATCCTCAGGTATCTGATGACAGGTATCAGACAGTAATCCTCAGGTATCTGATGACAGGTATCAGACAGTAACTCTCAGGTATCTGATGACAGGTATCAGACAGTAATCCTCAGGTATCTGATCACAGGTATCAGACAGTAATCCTCAGGTATCTGATGACAGGTATCAGACAGTAACTCTCAGGTATCTGATGACAGGTATCAGACAGTAACTCTCAGGTATCTGATGACAGGTATCAGACAGTAATCCTCAGGTATCTGATGACTGGTATCAGACAGTAACCCTCAGGTATCTGATGACTGGTATCAGACAGTAACCCTCAGGTATCTGATGACTGGTATCAGACAGTAACCCTCAGGTATCTGATGACTGGTATCAGACAGTAACCCTCGGGTATCTGATGACAGGTATCAGACAGTAATCCTCAGGTATCTGATGACAGGTATCAGACAGTAACCCTCAGGTATCTGATGACAGGTATCAGACAGTAATCCTCAGGTATCTGATGACAGGTATCAGACAGTGACCCTCAGGTATCTGATCACAGGTATCAGACAGTGATCCTCAGGTATCTGATGACTGGTATCAGACAGTAATCCTCAGGTATCTGATGACTGGTATCAGACATTAACCCTCAGGTATCTGATGACAGGTATCAGACAGTAATCCTCAGGTATCTGATGACAGGTATCAGACAGTAATCCTCAGGTATCTGATCACAGGTATCAGACAGTAACTCTCAGGTATCTGATGACAGGTATCAGACAGTAACTCTCAGGTATCTGATGACTGGTATCAGACAGTAACCCTCAGGTATCTGATGACAGGTATCAGACAGTAACCCTCAGGTATCTGACGACTGGTATCAGACAGTAACCCTCAGGTATCTGATGACTGGTATCAGACAGTGACCCTCAGGTATCTGATGACAGGTATCAGACAGTAACTCTCAGGTATCTGATGACAGGTATCAGACAGTAACTCTCAGGTATCTGATGACTGGTATCAGACAGTAACCCTCAGGTATCTGATGACAGGTATCAGACAGTAACCCTCAGGTATCTGACGACTGGTATCAGACAGTAACCCTCAGGTATCTGATGACTGGTATCAGACAGTAACCCTCAGGTATCTGATGACAGGTATCAGACAGTAATCCTCAGGTATCTGATGACAGGTATCAGACAGTAACTCTCAGGTATCTGATGACAGGTATCAGACAGTAACTCTCAGGTATCTGATGACTGGTATCAGACAGTAACCCTCAGGTATCTGATGACAGGTATCAGACAGTAACCCTCAGGTATCTGACGACTGGTATCAGACAGTAACCCTCAGGTATCTGATGACAGGTATCAGACAGTAATCCTCAGGTATCTGATGACAGGTATCAGACAGTAACCCTCAGGTATCTGATGACAGGTATCAGACAGTAATCCTCAGGTATCTGATGACAGGTATCAGACAGTGACCCTCAGGTATCTGATCACAGGTATCAGACAGTGACCCTCAGGTATCTGATGACTGGTATCAGACAGTAATCCTCAGGTATCTGATGACTGGTATCAGACATTAACCCTCAGGTATCTGATGACAGGTATCAGACAGTAATCCTCAGGTATCTGATGACAGGTATCAGACAGTAATCCTCAGGTATCTGATGACAGGTATCAGACAGTAACTCTCAGGTATCTGATGACAGGTATCAGACAGTAACTCTCAGGTATCTGATGACAGGTATCAGACAGTAACCCTCAGGTATCTGATGACAGGTATCAGACAGTAATCCTCAGGTATCTGATGACAGGTATCAGACAGTAACCCTCAGGTATCTGATGACAGGTATCAGACAGTAACCCTCAGGTATCTGATGACTGGTATCAGACAGTAACCCTCAGGTATCTGATGACTGGTATCAGTTTTAAACTCTTTGTGGCCCCTTATCCTTCCGATAGCCTTTCCTGTAATATGGTGTTTGTTCTGCACGGCAGAGGTCCCGAACCAGTGGCCTATACTGGCTCAGTACTACATCCTATGATTTGGGAACGAGGAACATTGGAATAGGAGTTGGCTATTCAGGCCCTCAAGCCTATTCCACCATTCAATTAGATCATGGCTCATCTGTATACACTCCATTTACCCGCCTTGGTTCTGTAACCCTCAATACCCTTACCCAACAAAGATCTATCCATCTCAGTTTTGAAAGTTTCAATTGACCCCCAGCCTCAACAGCTTTTTGGGGGAGAGAGTTCCAGATTTCCACTCCCCTTTGTGTGAAGATGTGTTTCCTGACATCACCCCTGAACGGCCGAGCTCTTATTTTAAGGTCATGCCCCCTTGTTCTGGACTGTCCCACCAGAGGAAATAGTTTCTCTCTATCTACCCTATCATATCCTGTTTCTATGTTCCTAATGTTGTGATCAGAGATCATAAATGTAAACAAGTGTAAAGAATGAATTCAAATGAGATCTATCAGCAGGAACTCACACAGAGGCTTGTAAATGTCTGGAATAATGTCAGGTTGGGCTGGCAGAGATACAGTCTGTAGATGCTGAGCTGGGAGCGTCACTCGAAGGTTGGGCTTCACTGGGTCAAATCGCCTTCTTTCATCTTTCTATTAGAGTACGTACTGCATGTTCATAGATCCAATGAGCAATTAAAACCACATTTTCTGTCGCTCTTTTTTGGGTTAGCTTGTGGCCAAGTCAGGAGGTTGTGGGTTCAAGTCCCACTCCAGAAACTTGAGCACAAAATCTAGGCTGTGACTCCAGTGCAGTACTGAGGGATTGCTGCACTGTCGGAGGTGCCCCCTTTTGGATGAGACGTTAAACCGAGGCCCCGTCTGCCCTCTCAGATGGACGCAAAAGATCCCATGGCACTATTTCAAAGAAGAGCAGGGGAATTCTCCCCGGTGTCCTGGTCAATATTTATCCCTCAATCAACATCACTAAAACAGATTATCTGGTCATTATCACATTGCTGTTTGTGGGATCTTGCTGTGTGCAAATTGGCGACCGTGTTTCCTACTTTACAACAGTGGCTACTCTTCAAAAGTATTTAATTGGCTGTAAAGCACTTTGGGACTTCCTGAGGTCGTAAAAGGTGCTGTATAAATGCAAGTCTTTCTTTCTTTCCTTCTATGACAATGTGCAGAGTTGTTATGATTTTGTTGTTCTTTTCACAGAATACATGAACCCAGTGGAGGAGAACCCATTTGTGACTCTTCGGAAAAACGGCGATGTCCATGCTTTGGACAACCCAGAATATCACAACGTCCCGGAGGGGCAACAGACCGCCCAGGATGAGTACGTGAATGAACCCCTCTATCTCAACACTTTTGTCAACGTGGTTGAGAACCCAGAATACCTGCAGGATAATAATATCGCCATATCAGAAAACGTTGACAAGGCCTTTGACAATCCTGACTACTGGAACCACAGTTACCCGCCCAAATCTGCCATGCACAGCCCCGAGTACCTGCAGGAGTATGGCACAAAGTTTTTTTACAAGCAGAACGGTCGCATCAAGCCCATCGTAGCAGAAAACCCTGAGTACCTTTCCGAGTTCTCACTAAAGCCAGGGACTGTACTGCCTTCATACGGACAGCGGAATACGGTGGTGTAACCCCCCTCCAGCACTCAGGGGATTCCAGCTCTGCTGGACTTCCTTATCGAACCACAAACTCGTATCCTCAATATTGACTAGAAGGAGTATGTCTGAGGCAATAGTACTGACAAAACGTGTCTGGATAGAAGGGGGGTTCTATTTGCTAGGATTGAGCCCTGGTCTGTTTGGACTGTTCCTAACCGGCACCCGTTAAAAAGCAATATGGTTATAACCAGCAAAATGAAGGATTTACTGTGGAAATACCAAAAAAATGTGGCTCTTTGGATCGACCTTTCAGACCGACCTTCAGCAGGACCCTGTGGAAGGTTACGTTCATGGAACAAAGTGCAATGGCCTCTAAAGTGCTGCTGTCATTGGGGGAGGGGGACGATGGGCTGAAGGTCGAGCAATCCTTAGCGAGAGATTGTCCAATAAAACGTATCCCTTTGGCCAGCACATATATCCACAGATCTGACCAAACCGTCTGCACAAAAAGTATTGAGTCTGCATTTTAAGGTTGCTCTGTATTTGGTCTCCATATTTGGAGCCCATCAAATATTTTGAATTGGTATCTGGATATAAAATGCCTATTGAGCAGATGCGACTGACACCCACTGCAGGGGGCTTGTCCATTCAACCTATGAGCCCATTAAAATAAAACTGGGTGTGGGAGCTAACGGAGGTGAACCTGCCTGGCCTGGCTTGGCCTGGCCTGTAACAAAGCACACCAGGATGTTGATTGACCTTTTCTTACCCGTACAGATTGCAGCTATTTAACTGAACAAGGGGGCTCTGTGAAGTCAGCAGCCCCCGAGGTGGGTTCTCATTTTGAAGGTGACCTTGTTGTGTAGTGCAGCTTTTAATTCTTTTTTGTAGTTAAATATAGTTTATTAATGGATAACTTTTGAAACATTGGAAAAACAAACAGAGCCGTTCTTAATTCTAAAGAATAGACTGAGGAAGCCGTTTTATCACCGAGAACTTAATGGAAGGATTTGTGTCGTCTTTTTGACAAGCACACATCAGCACTGCCAATCACGTTTCTCACTGAGATTGATACGGTCAATGTCAATGATTGCGCTGCTTCGTACAGCGTTGCCTCAATCTAACTGGTACAAAGAAACCCTCAAATAGCGGGAGGTAGCCAGGTAGCTCAGGAGTTAGTGTGGACACTAGGCCGACACGGCTTAAAAAGACACCATCATCTTTTTTGCATTGTGACAAAGGACATTTTGAAAAGGGTGTAGGAGAAGATGGTATCCAGTGATGGGGGTGGGAGAGGGGTGGTGCAGGGAAGAGGGCAGAGGAAAGCACAGGTTCCACATTTACCCAAACTGAGCCAAAGGTCAGATTCATTCACACACCAACCTGGGCCAATTTGGGGTTCAGATGATACACACTGAAGGTGTACACCTTCAAGGTTTGTCAACATGACTGAGGCTTATACATCCTAATATAAAGGTTGTGAAGGAATGCGAGTCTGAATTCAGCTTCCCAGACTGTTCTTATCTCTAACTGGAAATGATGGAGTGCTGGAGTCTCAATGTGTCCTTCCTGCAGTGTTAGGATAGTCACTCGCTCTTTACCTAAGCCAGAAGGTTAATCGGAAACTACATGAACGATTGCTACTTGGCTCCGTAGCATTGCTGTCCAGAAATGATACATTACAAGTCTTCCCAAAGGCTACACTGCTGTTTTGTTGAACATTAGAAAGGGATGCAGCATCTATTTACAATCTGGGTCACTCGGGCACAATCAACAACCTATTGTCATGCACTTCAAAGAAATTTTAGTTGTACAATTTTTTTTCCTATTTTGATGCTAACTTTAGAGGTTCTGTTTTGCATGCCAGGATGCAGATGATTTGTTTAATAACCTGCTTTTAAATGTTATGATCCAAACGTATTCGTATCACCCATAAAGACGCAGCTGTCATTGCAGCCTCCGATGGGAGGCGAGTCAGGAATACTCACCCTCGGGGTGCAGAAATGCCTGATTCGACCTAAAGGAGGACAGGGCTGAGGAGATTCCTGTCCTTGGCTAGCCTCGGTTAATGAGGAAATGTGGGAGAGATGGGGCAGCTGGACATTTATTGTACCTGATCACTTCAGGCAGCAGTGATTGTAAATGAGATTTACTGATGTTCAGCTCATACAGTGAATATGGAAATGATCGGAGTCAGTCACACAAAACTGGAGTCATCTCCATTGACTAGTGACTACAATGGATGCTCCTGTGTGTCCTGTCAGACATCCATGGCCATTGAATCATAACATATATCCCGTGCAACACTGCAGGAACAAAGGGGATTAGCTGGTTGCCTGTACCTGTGCTGCCAGTGGTAATTACATCAAGTGTAACAGTTGACTGAACCGTAGTCATGTTAGAAGCATATCATTCTGTCAGCTTCACACATTTTAAATAGTGTTTCGTGCCATGGTATTAAATAGTGGGATACAAAATTACTGCCAGCAATGTGCACCGATGGTAGATAGAAAATGATCTGTTGCATCTCTCTTTTCCAAGCAACCATTAAAGACATCAGCACAAGATGCACATGACAGAAATATGTCGTTCAGAGTATTCGGAAATTAATAGCAATCGACGTACTTCTTGTCCCCACCGTAGCAGGGACTTGACCAACTGTAAAACTGACAGCAATCTAGTTTGTTTTTCGAAGTTTCGAAAAATGTGCACGGCTATGGGGAAAGGGCAGGGGAATAGGACTAATTGGATAGCTCTTACCAAGAGTTGGCACAGGCACAATGGGCCGAATGGCCTCCTTCTGTGCTGTATGATGCTAAATGTGTAAGGGACACTGCTACAAGGTGGAGGCAATGGATGTGACTGTTGATGATGGCACTAGTAGACCTGCAGCAGATACTGTCTCAAGGGTGTAAGCTAGTCCTCTCTCACTCAACCTTTCTTACCTCTCTATTTTCTCAATACTTCTGTCGTCTTTACATCTCTGAATTTTCTTCTCTTGTTCCTCCAAAGCTCCAAATACTACACCCTACACTCTTCCTCGTCCTGGCAGCCTCAATGTATTGAAACCAAGACTTGTCACACCATCTTCTATTCCAACTCAATCTTTTCCAGGACCTCAATATTGTGAAATGCCTCCAAGTCTTTCCTTTCTCCTCCATTTCACAGGTTTATAAAAACCCAAGCGTCACCCGAGTTGCTATTTTAAACTATTGCGACTTACCTCTTCTTCCCATCTTATTTTGCTTCAACATTGATGGTGTTCTGGATTTTGGGCTGTGACCTTTCACTTCTGAGTATCTTAGTCAAAGAAGTGGTGACATTATTGAGAACGTCAGACTCCTGTCGAATTGGTCAGGTGTGAGAACGCGGAGTGGAATCGCAGAGGGACTTGACCAAAGCCTCAGTGTGCTGGCGCTGTGGCTGGAAGTTGGCCATGTTACTTTCTGATTCTGAATGGCGTTCCCCACATGTCCCCTCCCGTCTTCTCCCCGCCCATCTTATTATCATCAGGATCACTTCAGAAAGATACACTCCGACTTTCCTTTTTTTGAACTACAACCTCAAGGAATTGAAAATTCACCGGAAGTGTCAATAATCAGTCACCATGTTTTGATGAAGAAAAGCACAACCTTAGTTTATGTAGCAGTCACCCCGATCATCCTGCGGGTTCTGAAATTCAATTTACGGGAGGCACTTTTAGTTTCAGAGAGCAATGTCATTGATGTATAAGAGAAGGGTTCGTACTTATCGTTCCTGTGCACAGCTTGTACCTGGCCCTTTCAGGTAATCACTGCCTGCCAAAGCCTGGTGTCTGTGTGAAATTGTGGCCTAAAGACCAAGCTATCATTTTATTGAGGTCACCTTACCTGTATGTGATTCATTGTGTTGTGAAGCGCTTTGGGACATCCTCAGAATGTGATAAAGTGCAATAGAAACGCAAGATATTAATTTTTTTCCTACACTTCAATGGCAGCATTATCACAAAGAGGCCTAAGAGGGTGCAATTTTAACCCTACCCGCCCAGCGAAAACCGTCACTTGCCCACCCGCTTCACACCGATCCCGATTTTAACCCGCTCTTCTGAGCAGGCGGCAAAGGGACCCGCCCAAAGCCGGCGGGATCTTTCTTTACATATGCAGATCGGGCTCCGACGACGTCAGCGTTTAGGCCTCCCCTGAGCCGGGCTTCCCGCGCCCACCCAAATCCTGCTACTCGTTAAAATGTCCCCGTGTTTATCTTCAGGTCTGTAAGAGGAAAGAGTTATGTAGCAATAAAGACAGGGGTCATGGTTCCTTGATGAAAACCGACTGCCGCTCATTCTCCAAGTAGTAGCCCTGATAAGCGCTACTTCCTGCGAGATTTCAGCCTCCCATTTTCAGGCTAAATGTATGAGATTGGGTTCTGGAGATCTTCAAGAAACAGTAACTGCTGCAGGCGACTTTTCCCTGGGTAACTGAAGACAACAACAACTTGCATTTATATAGCACCTTTAACATAGTAAATTGTCCCAAGGGACTTCACTGGAGCGATTATCAGACAAAATTTGACACCGAATCACATAAGAAGGTATTAGGACAGGTGACCAAAAGCTTGGTCAAAGATGTAGGTTTTAAAGAGCGTCTTAAAGTTGGATAGTGAGTTGGAGAAGATTAGAGAGGGAATTCCAGAGCTTAGGGCTTAGGCAGCTGAAGGCACGGCCGCCAATGGCGGGGTGATGGAAATTGGGGATCCGCAAGAGGTCAGAGTTGGAGGAGCGCAGAGAACTCGGAGGGTTGTAGGGCTGGAGGAGGTTACAGAGATAGGGAGGGGCGAGGCCATGAAGGGATTTGAACACAATGGTGAGAATTTTCAAATCTGATGTTTGATTATGAGCGGTCTGGGTACACAAACTAACGAGGTGCTGAGTACACAAACTAACGAGCACCCCAGGGTGCTGAGGGCAGGGCACGTACATTTGCCTGATGTACGGATTCTGGGAAGGCAACTTGGCACTGAGGATTGCAGTATTGTAACTGAGGTAACCAGGACTAGACAGTACATTTCATCAAGTCAGCAGTGTAATCGTGAGCCTATCCAATCACAATGAATACACCAACTCCTTGACTGCACAAAGGAAGCTCTTGAGACTGTCCTGGTGAAGACTTCACTTGTACAATTACTGTATTGCTCTTCACCTGGTACATTTTTAACATTATCTGTCTTTTCGTATTTCTGTATTTTTCCACTTTTTATACTGGTGAATGTACAGCGACATGAATGGGGTGGATGAGCAATATTAAGAGTGTTTCCAAGATTTCATTCAGTATATTGAAATTCCTGAGCAACTGTTCCAGGAATCTTGGGGAAGATTTTACTGTTTTAGAAGCTTTTCTTCTGGTTTTTTTTAAATCAGTATGGTTGCCGGCAGGTTGCGTTGCCCAGTCGGATTGGCTGCAGATTCTTTTTCCGGTCCAGTGCTCTCCGACAGTCTTACGTTGAACTTGTGAAACATGGCCCTTGAAATTCCTGGGGTTCTGCACCACTAGCGCAAGTGTGGCCGGGCATAAAACCCCTCCAATCACGCCTGTTGGTGGAAACCCCCATCCCAGATTGCGGGGATGGGATTACTTTCACAACCTGGATGGGTGGGTTGTGTCTGCAAGGGGGCTTCAGCAGAGCCCTCGTTGAACTGCCAGTCGGAATATCAGAGCAGTGCCCCAAGCCACTCTGATGGCGGAGAAGAGGCCTGGCGATGGCCCGAGGAACACTTTGTTGCTTTGTTCTTTTGCACCCAATGGAGCAAGGGGCCATCTTTGGAGAAGATAATAGATTCTTAGTAAAGCCTCTTAAAGGGCCCTCTTAAAGGGAAACTCACACCTCCTCTCAGCTTACAGAGTAGGATTCTCCCAGGGTAGCCTAGAACTTCTCCAGACAAGTCCCCTTGATGTGGGGGTTGGGGGGGGGGTGGGGGGAGGAGGGGATGGGCTGACGATCTGCCCACAGCCCCCCTTTACTAGAAATTAAAGGGCCAGTGTCATCATATCCAGGTTTCACTCCAAATTCCTCCAGGCAGAAATCTTCCATCCCACCCTTCCATCGCCCAAGAATATCTGGACTACGGATTCAGTAGTTGCAATAGCAGGAAGTTAACTGATCATGGTGCACCCAAAATAAGACTCCATTGTACTTGCTGCATTACCCGTATTTACCCATTACCCACTGCATCCTGCATATAGTAAGGCGACTGGTCATTAAAATAGCCTGAGCCTGGGTGTGGTCAATCACAGTGTACTTCACCAGATTGGGGAGCAGACTTGAACATTTCTAATGTATTGTCCGGATGTCGTTTAAAGTGAGTTCAGAACTGTGGCGAACATGATAATTCTCAATGAATTTAGATTATCTTACAACTCTGACTTAGTGAGTCCATTCCCACACCAAAATAATTGGATCAGTCCCTCTACAAACGCGTCTGCTGCTGATATTGCTTTCATATTGATTCTGATAGTTGTTTTGGGTTTAAGTAATGCTGTGCATTATTAGTAACAAATATGCCCGAGTGAAACTCTGTCCTCCTGTTTAATGAAAGCATTAACCCATTTATTTTAACGGGCTGACGTCTTCATTTAAAGAGCAGACACTGGAATTTCATTATTAAGAACGCACATCCCAATTTGAACCCTTTGCTCTCTTAACCTCCCTCCGTCACTCCAGTTTAACAGCACAAATGATCCATAGGGCTGATTCCTCCATCAGGAGCTCCTGGCCAGGAGCACGGGTGGAAAATCAGGTTCTGTGGGCCCACGATTTCCTGACCAGCGGCCCCCCTGTGACGCTGCCCCTCATTGGGGGGAATCGGCCCTTAATTGACCCACATTCTCTGTATCAGCCTTCTCCTATCCACAGGCCTATCGGTTCCTTGTTTAAATATTGGCTGAATATAGAGACATCACAAGACCCGGTCAGAATGGAGATGATTGGGTAATTCCCAAGTCAATCCACGCCTGGAGCCCGCACTGGTGTGAGTGACTGGGATTGATTTCACTCACATAATTCGTATTATGTAACTATCCTCCACTCACTGCATTTTGCTGGAGAAATAATCCTGCTCATATCGGGAGACTTTGCTGTAGTTTCAGTCATGAGTTCAGTTTGCTGTAGTTCGTAGAGACTCTGTTTAAATAGACTGTTTGCTGTAAAATAGACTTTGCTGTAAAATAGATTCTGTTTGCTGTAAAATAGATTCTGTTTGCTGTAAAATAGATTCTGTTTGCTGTAAAATAGATTCTGTTTGCTGTAAATCCTGCCCTAAGTCCTGCCCCGCCTCCAACTCATTGGCTCCAACACAATGGTGTCAATACTCACTCCGTGAAATGTTTCCCAATGGGGAATTCTGCTTAATAATCACTAGTTTGGTCTGGAATCTGTATCCTTTATTGAATCCCGTATGGAGATCTGGTGGATATATGGGTAGCTCGGGATAGTTTGAATGGAAAATTCCAAAGACGAAATATATTTTTGGGATGGCCACAGCATCGTAAAAACGAGCTGGAGTTACCCTGGGTAAAATGAAGGTGTTCCCTTTTGATAAAGGCACTATTTGGTCCCTCGGCCTGCACTGTCACTGTAGCTTAAAGGGTCGACTAATGAAATTCTGAGTAACTATTGATACTGAGTAATCACTGCATTACACGGAAAATGTGAATAGTATTTTTTATAGATTGTTAAAGAAATGGCTAGATGCATTTGTAAATAAGGGAGACCGTTGCTTTTAATTTGTGGAATTGTTTTATTTGAGGCATACTTGCCCCCTTTAGGGTTGTTTTGTATATACGTATTTGGACTGTGGAGTTTTTTTTAATTCACAGCATTGTAGAACTGCTGATGATTATGTGTTCAGCACTAGTTAATGTGATGTGTTTTAACTTCTGCACTTGGCTTTAGCTATAGGAAGCCTTAGCTCCGTGTGTGGCGTCTTGTTAATTAGCTTTTGGAAACCCAGCTTAAAACAAACAATTGTATTACGTACCATTACAATACTGATAACTAACTTTAAAGCTAAAATTCTCTTCAGCAACTACTTTAGCCTCTTAAGCACTTTTCCTTTAAATGGCAATGTTCATTTTCTGCCACTGGTATTTCTGTGCTTATTCACAATGCAAACCTCCCTCCTATGTCTTTTATTTGAGTACTTGGGTAGAGCTCCAGGCTGTAAAACTAGCGGGGATATAATGCAGCAGCTTACAGCTTAGGCCTCATCTACGCTGTACAATTTGAAGACTGTTCTTCGTTTTTGTTACATGAATCTGTCAAAAATATATTTTTAATTTAATATAAACAAAGTTAAATAAACTGTGAACCATGCTGCCTTGTGACGTTCTTAAACCAATTCAATAACTTGAAGTCTGAAACCATTGCAAAAAGTCAAAGGTCAAACCGTGGAGCGAAAGAGGGAGGAGCAGTGACATTGTGTAACCAATGCACTCGAGGGCATCTCATTGAAGGGGAAATGGTTCTATTGCAAAGGCAGATTTGATGCAAAAACAGGATACGGGGACAATTTATGAGCGAGAAAGTGTTATGCATAAGCAATGCCCCCTGAGCCTTGATGTTAACCTTCACATAAATAGTGAATAAGTACACAGCACAAGACTGCAATAAACAGACCATGGGGGGAAAATTGGATAGGGCCTGTTTCTGGGCGGGAGAAGCACGATCCCAATGGTCCCTGCGCAGGCAGGACCAGAATTTCGTCAGGCCTATGGACTCACCTGCAATCTGCGTTGGAAATCAGTGCTGAACGAGGATTCCATGCAATTTGCACCTTCCACCAGCAGGTGGAGCGCCAATCTCTTAAAGGCAGGCTGTCTGTCAGAAATCTCTTAAAGGTAGCTGGTACCTGTTATTTGCTGAATATAAACAGCCTGCCGTCTGCACGGAGTCTGAAAGGCGATCAGACATCGCACACGTAAAGCACAGATGCAGGTTCCATCCCTATATTTACATACTGATGAGTTATGTTAAAACATTGAATAAAGGTTGCGCACCACTAAATCCCACATCCTCCAATCTGCATGCCAGACCTCACCAATCTGCCGATCTGAGACTCTGTGCACCAAGGTTCTCTGCTGATGCACCAGAGGCCTTGGTGCAAGAGGTGGACAGAAGGAGGGACATCCTATATCTGCGGGGGGGAGGGGGGAGCAAGAGGCCCTCCAGACATATACCCAAACGGCAGTGGGAGGCAGTAAGGGATGAAGTCAATGCCAGGCGCACAGCATCATGAATATGGATGCAGAACAGGAAAAAGTTCAATGCTTTGACATGAGAGATCAAGGTGAGTGAGGTCAACTGTCAAGTGGCGTCTCCCACCAATGACACCACTAGTCGCATCCACTGATCCATGCACTATACCCCCCATCACCCACCTACCAACAAACTTTTTCCATCAGTACTCAACCCTCTCACCCTTACACATTACCACTGTTGCAAGTTGCCCACCCACAACTCACAGGCCACACACACTGGCAGCCATTCAACCATGACAGGCACATCACCCAGACACACATCCCGCTTTCTTGCAGGAGAAGCTGGCACATATCAAGAGGTAGCAAGTGGCAGTGGCATTTTGCCCCTGGAGCCTGTCCCGCCATTCGATCAGATCATGGTGGACCTGTGATCTAACTCCATATACCCACCTTAGCTCCATATCCCTTAATACCCTTGGTTCACAGAAATCTATCAATCTCAGATTTAGAATTCTCATTTGAGCTAGCATCAGCTGCCGTCTGTAGAAGAGCATTCCAAATGTCTCCCACCCTTTGCGTGTAGAAGCATTTCCTAACTTCACTCCTGCACGTCCTGGCTCTAAATGTTAGGCTAAGTCCCCGCGTCCTAGTATTCAAGTCTAGGAGACCTCCAAAAACAGTTACAAATGTCTCGGCAACCAGAAGCAATAATCCAGCCACTAACCTGTAAATCCTGCATGGTCCCTTTAAATAGCGCAGGTGGTGGGTCCTCCAGGCACTCTAAGACACGTTCAGATGGTTGGGGTTAAGACTGTGCATTGAGTTGAGCGTTAAGTCCCAAAATGGTGTCCATCACTTTAAATCAGCGTTGTACACTGATTGAAGCCATTTTCTCCCTACTTTACATGATTCCAGCGTTCGTTATCTGCGCCTGCGCTAACTCTTTCACCAAGATGGAAACGTGTGTACGCGTCCAAGACGCCATCTTGGATGTCGAAGAGGCCGTGTAGCGCCTAAACAACGGGTGCTACACAGCCCAATTTAGCGCCCCATATCTTTACTGAGCAATGAAACTTGAATTAAAATTTTCACCTCTTGGGGCTTTGCCCTTCTTGGATTGAAGCAATAATTGTCACTGAATTTGCAATGATGAGACGTCATATTTCTTCTCCTGATCATCTTGATACCTTACAGTTCAACTCAGCGTAACAGCACAGGAAGCACACGGCTGGTCGGAGAGTGAAGTAGAATTCACCAGGTGGGTGGGGGCTGCAGGGCCTCCCAAGAGCATGTCATACTCCCATCCCTAGGAAAAGACCAACAGGTCTGGCTGAAAGAAGACAAAATTGTTCGGTACCATCTGTTACATCCAAACCAAAGCCCAGAACAATTCTGTCTTTCTCGTGGGGTAAAGATGGGCCATGAATAGAAAGTGCTGTCTGATGTTTACTTCACTGTGCAGTGGCAATCTGGTTGACTGTCAACTGACGCACATTTTGGCATTTTCCAACTGGTTACACTGTTCCACCTTGAATAGGGAGAAACGAGCCAAAGGAATGGTGGTTTTCAATACATGGGAAAGGGTGGAGGGAGCCCATACGAACATACGAACATACAAATTAAGAGCAGGAGTTGGCCATTCGGCCCCTCGAGCCTGCTCTGCCATTTGATAGACCATGGCTGATCTGATTGTGACCTCAACCCTACTTTCCCATCTACCTACTATAACCTTTAACTCCCTTGTTAATCAGGAATCTATCTAACTCAGCCTTAAAAATATTCAATGACCCTGCCTCCACCGCTCTCTGGGAATGGGGGTTCCCCAGACTCACGACCCTCTGAGAGAAAAAAATTCTCCTCATCTCCGTCTTAAATAGAGACCCCTTATTTTTAGACTGTGGCCCCTAGTTCGAGTCTCTCCCACAAGGGGAAACATCCTCTCAGCATCCACCCCTTCTAGTCCCCTCAGGATCTTATATGTTTCAATAAGATCACCTCTCATTCTTCTAAACTCCAGTGTATACAGGCCCAACTTCTCCCACCTTTCCTCATAAGATAACCCCCTCATCCCAGGAATCAGTCGAGTGAACCTTCTCTGAACCGCCTCTAAAGCAGTTATGTCCTTTCTTAAATAAGGAGACCAAAACTGCACACAGTATTCTAGATGTGGTCTCACCAATGCCCTGTACAACTGTCGCAAAACATCTCTACTTTTATATTCCATTCCCCTGGCAATAAATGACAACATTTCATTTGCCTTCCTAATCACTTGCTGTACCTGCATACTAACTTTTTGTGATTCATGTACTCGGACACCCAGATCCCTCTGTACCTCAGAGTTCTGCAATCTCTCTCCATTTAAATAATATACTGCTTTTCTATTCCTCCTGCCAAAGTGGACAAGTTCACATTTTCCCACATTACACTCCATCTGCCAAATTTTTGTCCACTCACTTAACCGATCTATATCCCTTTGCAGACTCCTTGGGCCCGATGTTAGCAGGGCTGCGGGTTCTCGGCGGGGGGGCTATCGGGCACGTGGGTAAAGCGCCCGGTGAAATTAGTCAGCTGCCTGCGCGATTGTAGCATCCAATCCACTAATTGGATCCACTTACCTTGTCTTCCAGGTTCCCCACTGCTGATCTGCGCGTCGGGCGGGCTGCGCATGCGCAGTAAGCTCTGTCAGCTGGAGGAGCTCTATTTAAAGGGGCAGTCCTCCACTGACAGATGCTGCAACAAACAGAAAAAATCACAGCATGGAGCAGCCCAGGGGGAAGGCTGCTCCCTATTTAATGATGCCTCACTCCAGGTATCAATACATGGGGTGAGGAGGAGGGGGAGGACAGAGATCTTCCTTCCGGCGGGCGGGAGGAAGCGGCCTGCCTCTGCCACCAGGAAGGCCTGGCTCGAGGTGGCAGAGGAGGTCACCAGCGCAACCAACATATCGCCCACCTGCATACAGTGCAGGAGGCGCTCCAATGACCTCAGTAGGTCAGCCAAAGTGAGTACACTTACTCTTTCCCCTACACTCCGTCTGCCACATCACCGCCCCCACCCCACATCTCCTTCTGCACCGCCAACACTACTCTGTCACATCACCCCTCATACCCACTCAAACCCCATCCTCATCTTACCTGCACTTACTCACCTCGCCAGTACTCATCCCGCCACTACCACTCAACTCAATCCTCATACAATCTCATGGCTCTATCTCATACTCACCCTCTCGTGCATCTCTTTCACAGTCAGCCTCACTCAACCTGCCACTACCTGTGCTGCAGCCACAGGGCATGCATCACATATGTGCAGTAGGCAGCGTAAGGCAAATGTGTCGTGAGCATGAAGGGGATGCACAAGGGTGTTTGAGGGTTTGTCATGGTTTTTACTTATATTGAATTTCTGACCAACTCGCATCACATATTATATTGGCACCACTACTGCCATGTCTTTGCGAATCTTGTCTGGTTTGTGCAATAATGCACTCTCCTGAGGATCACAATGAAGACCCACACCTGATGCCACCCATTGTGTCACTGCAGAGTGGGTGTAGGTGTATTTGCAGGGCTCTTTTGTGCAGACGGCTGAGAGACGTCGGCGATGTCCCCGGTTGCACCCTGGAAGGATGCGGAGGAGAAGTTGTTGAGGGCAGTGGTGACTTTGACAGCGACAGGTAAGAAGATGGTGCTCGGGCCAACCGGGAGCAGCTCGGCATGAAGGAGGCTGCAGATGTCCACGACTACATGTCGAGTGACTCTGAGCCTCCGTGTGCACTGCTCCTCAGAGAGGTCCAGGAAGCTGAGCCTCGGTCTGTGGACCCTGTAGCGAGGGTAGTGCCTTCTGCGATGCATCTCTCTCTGCGGTTGCCCTCCCTCCTGCTGTGCAGGTGGATGTGTCACAGCACTGTGTTGTGGAGCTCCACGTGTCAGGGGTGGACGGCGTGGATGGCAAGGCTGGTGATGCTGTTCGCCCTCCTAGGAGGTCATGACTGCAGCTACGGCGGCCCCCATCCGCAAGATGTACATCTGAGGGGGTCCGCAAGGTAGGTACATGTCTCCGGACCCCGGAGTAAGTGTGCAGGTTGGTGACTTTGACCATCAGGAGGAGGGTGGTGGAGGCCAAACTTTGTCCCAAGTGACAGAGTGGCCTCCTGCAATGAGTGAGGGTCTCCCCCACACCTGTCAAATGGACCTTTGCTGCTGCCACAGGCTGATGGCTGCAACACGTCAATTTGAACTAGGAGTGTTTCCCCCAGTGTGGGAAACAGTCCCAGTTTGCTCTAAAATCCCACCCCTCCTCACATAATCCCTTAATCAGGGCAGTTAATGACCTGAACAAACAAACTAAATAGCGTCAAGTGGCACCCGGCTGGCTTTAATTGCCTGCGGGATTCCCACCAGCGGGGGCTGCGCGCGCACGCCGGCGCGTCAGCAGGGAACCCGGAAGTGCGCGGGTTTGAGGCGGGCTCCGGTCCCGCTCTGGGATTTCCCGATTTTCGGGGCCCCCCCGCCAGGAACGCACCCACTGGCGGGTGCTAAAATGCTGCCCCTTATGTTCTCTTCACAACTTACTTTCCTACCTACCTTTGTGTCATCAGCAAATTTAGTAACCATACATTCGGTCCCTTCATCCAAGTCATTGATACAGATTGTAAATAGTTGAGGCCCAAGCACTGATCCCTGTGGCACTCCACTCATTACATCTTGCCAACCTGATAATGACCCATTTATGCCTACTCTGTTTCCTGTTAGCTAACCAATCCTTTATCCATACTAATACGTTACCCCCTACACCATGAGCTCCTATTTTATGTAATAGCCTTTGATGTGGCACCTTGTTAAAAGCCTTCTGGAAATCCAAGTACACCACATCCACAGGATCCCCTTTACCCACGTTGCTTGTTACTTCCTCAAAGAACTCTAATATATTAGTCAAACATGATTTCCCTTTCACAAAGCCGTGTTGACTCCTTCCATGGACCCAGCAATTGTGCCCCATTGTAGGATTTCAAGCATGAGCATTTCCACTTTCCATGTGACTGCCCTCCTTGTCTGAGCTTCAGTCACAATGAAGAAAACCACTTTTGGAGGGAGGTCCCATACAAGAGGGCCGTCATCTTTTACCAGGCATGCAGTCTGGTGCTACAACCTCAACAGTGGTAGAACCAGCCAAGTGACCGCCACAACTAGTGTGTGTGGGGCGTGTGGGGGGGGGGGGTGGTGGGTGGGGGGTGGTGGTGGGAGGAAGGGAGGGGGTTATTCTTCATCAACATGGATTTGGCTATGGTTGGAGACAATTTCTGTTGGAAGAATTAACTCCAGACTTAAGACCAGTATAAAGTCCCATTATTTTACAGTTCTTATACGACCAGGACACTGAAATTTGGACCATATTTCTGAACAATCGTTTGGACAAAGGGAATGAGTCTAATTGCCAGCAATTGTTTATTCAGGCCCTGGACATACAACTCGATGTATGTTCTGAAGGTCTATTGAAGTTTACCTCCGAAAGCTCTGGCATTATAAGAGTTCCCAGCAGTGGCACTTCACAGGACTGTTCTCAGAAACTCCAGGGGCAAAGCATTTCCTTCTCCAACATTTGTTGTTTCCTTTTTGAGGAAACATGTGTTTTGAGATAAATATAATTTGCTACACAACAGCAAACAACACGGTGCATACAAACGGCAGTTTTTAGCCTTTGATAAGATGATTAAAGAGTCAGTATCCCTTATAAACCCTCCTGTATAGGTGGAGGCTTTAAGAGGAGGAACTCTGGGCAGCTCTCTGTCATAAGCAATAGGAAGACAGCTTGAAGTGTTTTCTGGCTGGATGGTGTAGGACTCTTCATCCATATCTATCCGTGATGTGCAGTTCCACCTATCCCTTCTCTTTACACATTGAAGGAAATGAGTCCAGTTCACAGGCCAGGATTGTTCTCTACTTTTGCGGCATTTCATTTCCGTTGCTGAATGCGGGAACGAGAGCCCTCCACTGCCCTCCGATGGTGGATCAGTGATCTCCAGTGTTCCACTGTCACATCCTGAGCAACCAATTCTTTCCTTGGTGACATCTGTCGTTTCAACAGTACAACAATGCTGAGTAACCTTGCTGTTCCATTGGCTCAGGTGGACATTCAAGATCTTGTGCCTCTTTTAGAAGGAGAACGAGGAGTTTTTTTTTCATCCATTCTAGGAATTTATTGCCGATCCCTAGTTACCCTCGAGAAGGTGGCGGTGAGCCGCCTTCTTGAACCGCTGCAGTCCGTGTGGTGACGGTTCTCCCACAGTGCTGTCAGGAAGGGAGTTCCAGGATTTTGACCCAGCGACGATGAAGGAACGGCGATATATTTCCAAGTCGGGATGGTGTGTGACTTGGAGAGGAACTTGGAGGTTGTGTTGTTCCCATGCATTTGCTGCCCTTGTCCTTCTAAGTAGTGGGAGTTCATCTGTTGTCCTGGCCAAAATGCTTCCCTCAAACATCATCACCAAAAATAAATAAACTGGTCATCCATCTTATTGCTCTTTGTAGGATCGTGTAGGATTTTGCTGTGCACAAAATGGCTGAGCTGTTTCTGAGAAGTGTGATGGGTGGCTGTGGAAATACATCCTTTTTTGGGGGGCTTTTTTCAGCTGCCTCTGCTGCTTCCCAACCTTCCCTAACCCACCAAGCCGAACTTCCCCTTAGATTCCCCCCTGCCCTAGCCCTGAACTTGCATCTTTCTCTAGTTTCTCTCCTATCTCCCCTCATGCTCTCTCTGAGCTCATCTTGACCATGAGACCCACCTCCTGCTCCCTCGACCCTATTCCTACCAAACTGCTGACCACCCAACTTCCCTTCCTGGCCCCCATGTTAGCTGATATTGTTAACGGTTCCCTCTCCTCAGGTAGTGTCCCCCTCCCCTTCAAATCTGCCGTCATCACCCCCCTCCTCCAAAAACCCACCCTTGACCCCTCTGATCTTGCGAACTATTGCCCCATCTCCAACCTCCCATTCCTCTCCAAAGTCCTTGAACGTGTTGTCACCTCCCAAATCCGTGCTCATCTTTCCCACAACTCCATGTTTGAATCCCTCCAATCAGGTTTCTGCCCCTGCCACAGTACTGAAACGCCCCCTATCAAAGTCACAAATGACACCCTATATGACTGTGACCGTGGTAAACTATCCCTCCTCATCCTTCTCCACCTGTCTGCAGCCTTTGACACAGTTGACCACACCATCCTCCTCCATCGCCTCTCCTTCGTGATCCAGCTGGGTGGGACTGATTTCAGCTGGTTCCATTTCTGTTTATCCAGTCATAGCCAGAGAATCATCTGTGGTGCCTTCTCTTCCCGCTCCCAAGGATCTATCCTTGGCCTCCTCTTATTTCTCCTCTACATCCTGCCCCTCGGTGACATCATCAGAAAACACAATGTCAGGTTCCACATGTACGCTGACGACACCCAGGACTACCTCACTACCCCTCCGCTACCTCTGATTTGTCACACTGCTTGTCCGACATCCAGTACTGGATGAGCAGAAATTTCCTCCAACTAAATTTTGGGAAGACCGAAGCTACTGTCTTCGGTCCCCGCCACAAACTGTTCCCGAGCCACCGATTCCATCCATCTCCCCGGCCACTGTCTGAGGCTGGACCAGACCGTTTGCAACCTTGGCATCCTATTTGACCCTGAGGTGAGCTATCGACCCCATATTCTCACCATCACCAAGACCGCCTATTTCCACCTCCGTAGCATCGCCCGTCTCCGCCCCTGCCTCAGCTCATCTGCTGCTGGAACCCTCATCCTTGCCTTTGTTACCTCTAGATTGGACTATTCCAATGCTCTCCTGGCCGGCCTCCCATTTTCCACCCTCCATAAACTTGAGCTCATCCAAAACTCTGTTTCCCATATCCTAACTCACACCAAGTCCCGTTCACCCATCGCTCCTGTGCTCACTGACCTACATTGGTTCCTGGACCAGCAACGCCTCAATTTTAAAATCCTCATCCTTGTTTTCAAATCCCACCATGGCCTCGCCCCTCCCTATCTCTGTAACCTCCTCCAGCCCTACAACCCTCTGAGATCTCTACGCTCCACCAATTCTGGCCTCTTGCGCATCCCCGATTTTAATCGCTCCACCATTGGCGGCCGTGCCTTCAGCTGCCTCAGCCCTAAGCTCTGGAATTCCCTCCCTAAACCTCTCCGCCTCTCTACCTCTCTCTCCTCCTTTAAGATGCTCCTTTGTCCAAGCTTTTGGTCACCTGTCCTAATATCTCCTTATATGGCTTTGTTTGATAATCGCTCCCGTGAAGCATCTTGGTACGCTTTACTATGTTAAAGGTGCTACATAAATGCAACTTGAGCACATAATTCAGGTTGACACTCCCAGTGCAGTACTGAGGGAGTGCTGCACTGACAGAAGTGCCACATTTTTCAGATGAGATGTTAAACCGAGGCCCCGTCTGCCCTCTCAGGTGGATGTAAAAGATCCCATGGCCACTATTTAAAAAAAAAGCAGGGGAGCTCTCCCCGGTGTCTTGGCCAATATTTATCCCTCGACCAGTAATCAATAAAAAAAAAACAGATTATCTGATCATTATCACGCTTTGTGGGATCTTGCTGTGCGCAAATTGGCTGCGCGTTTCCTACATTACAACAGTGACTACACTTCAAAAGTACTTCATTGGCTACAAAGCACTTTGGGACGTCCTGAGGTTGTGAAAGGCACTATAGAAATGTAATTTCTTTCTTTCTTTCATTTAATGACAAATAGTGACTATCGTCCTTGGGGCGGGGGAGATGTAAATGGGGTCCCAAGGTCGCTCCAATATCAGTGATGGAAGTGTGGAAGTAAGTAAATCCCCTGTGACAGAGTCGGTAACCTGATACCTGAACCAGGCAAACCTGCAGCACTCGAGGGAATTGGGACAGTTTGCAAATGGACCCTGGAGGATACACCAGTCACTGGGGACCAGAAATCTTTCCAGCAACGCAGTGACCCGGCTGGAGGGTGGGCTTTCAGCTGGTTAAACCTCACTAGTAATCCAGTGCACACTTGGGGTCGCTGACTAAGGGGCTTACAGTTCCTGCTGGAGGACAGGACCTGAGTGGAGTAATGTCAGGGCACATTTAACATCCACCCCAACCTCAAGTGATTCAGAGGTCAGTCTAATTTTAATAATGTAGGAGAGATTCCTGGTTAAAACCAACAAGGAGCTCACCACTTGCGAAGTGGGAAGTTGTGATTTAAAGGCCTGCAGCAGCTTAAAGGGGCAGTTAAAGGATAATTTCGACAAAGCGATTATATAGTTATTAGGTTGTGTAAGGTGACTCATACTGGGGTTTAGTTCCCCAGGTGTTGAACGCTGGGGTTGGGTTTCCCAGGTGAATGATAATGAGATAGATTATCCCAGGTAACTAATGCTGGGGGACATTTCCTTTGGCGATTGATATTGAGAAACAGTTCCCCAAGTGGCCAATATTGGGTTTCAGAATCGAGGTGACTGATACTGGGGTACAGTTCCAGCGTTCACCGATACTGGGGTACAGGTCCAGCATTCACTGATACTGGGGTACAGTTCCAGTGTTCACCAATGCTGGGGTACAGGTCCAGCGTTCACTGATACTGGGGTACAGGTCCAGTGTTCACTGATACTGGGGTACAGGTCCAGCGTTCACTGATACTGGGGTACAGATCCAGCGTTCACCAATGCTGGGGTACAGGTTCAGCGTTCACTGATACTGGGGTACAGTTCCAGTGTTCACCGATACTGGGGTACAGTTCCAGCGTTCACCGATACTGGGGTACAGTTCCAGTGTTCACTGATACTGGGGTACAGTTCCAGTGTTCACCGATACTGGGGTACAGTTCCAGCATTCACCAATACCGGGGTACAGTTCCAGCGTTCATCAATGCTGGGGTACAGATCCAGCGTTCACTGATACTGGGGTACAGGTCCAGCGCTCACTGATACTGGGGTACAGTTCCAGTGTTCACCGATACTGGGGTACAGATCCAGCGTTCACTGATACTGGGGTACAGGTCCAGCGCTCACTGATACTGGGGTACAGTTCCAGTGTTCACCGATACTGGGGTACAGTTCCAGCATTCACTGATACCGGGGTACAGTTCCAGCGTTCACCAATGCTGGGGTACAGGTCCAGCGCTCACTGATACTGGGGTACAGTTCCAGCGTTCACCGATACTGGGGTACAGGTCCAGTGCTCACTGATACTGGGGTACAGTTCCAGCGTTCACCGATACTGGGGTACAGTTCCAGCGCTCACTGATACTGGGGTACAGTTCCAGCGTTCACCGATACTGGGGTACAGATCCAGCGTTCACTGATACCGGGGTACAGTTCCAGCGTTCACCGATACTGGGGTACAGGTCCAGCGCTCACTGATACTGGGGTACAATTCCAGCGTTCACCGATACTGGGGTACAGGTCCAGCGTTCACCGATACCGGGGTACAGTTCCAGCGTTCACTGATACTGGGGTACAGTTCCAGCGTTCACCGATACTGGGGTACAGGTCCAGCGTTCACCGATACTGGGGTACAATTCAAGCGTTCACTGATACTGGGGTACAGTTCCAGCGTTCACTGATACTGGGGTACAATTCCAGCGTTCACCGATACTGGGGTACAGGTCCAGCGCTCACTGATACTGGGGTACAGTTCCAGCGTTCACCGATACTGGGGTACAGTTCCAGCATTCACTGATACCGGGGTACAGTTCCAGCGTTCACCGATACCGGGGTACAGTTCCAGCATTCACTGATACCGGGGTACAGTTCCAGCGTTCACTGATACTGGGGTACAGTTCCCCAGGTGACTGATGATGTGTTTCTGTTCCCCAGGTGGCTGATACTGGGGTACAGTTATACAGGTAGCTAATGTGGGGTACAGTTATACAGGTAACTAATGTGGGGTACAGTTATACAGGTGAATAATGTGGGGTGCAGTAATACAGGTGACTAATACTGGGGTACAGTTATACAGGTGACTAATAGGGGGTACAGTAATACAGGTGACTAATACTGGGGTGCAGTTATACAGGTGACTAATGAGGGTACAGTTATACAGGTGACTAATACTGAGGTACAGTTATACAGGTGACTAATACTGGGGTACAGTTTTACAGGTGACTAATGAGGGTACAGTTATACAGGTGATTAATGAGGGTACAGTTATACAGGTGATTAATGAGGGTACAGTTATACAGGTGATTAATACTGGGGTACAGTTATACAGGTGACTAATACTGGGGTACAGTTTTACAGGTAACTAATGAGGGTACAGTTATACAGGTGATTAATGAGGGTACAGTTATACAGGTGACTAATGAGGGTACAGTTATACAGGTGACTAATGTGGGGTACAGTTATACAGGTGACTAATACTGAGGTACAGTTATACAGGTGACTAATACTGAGGTACAGTTATACAGGTGACTGATGTGGGGTACAGTTATACAGGTGACTAATACTGAGGTACAGTTATACAGGTGACTAATACTGAGGTACAGTTATACAGGTGACTAATACTGAGGTACAGTTATACAGGTGACTGATGTGGGGTACAGTTATACAGGTGACTAATGAGGGTACAGTTATACAGGTGACTGATACTGGGGTACAGTTATACAGGTGACTAATGAGGGTACAGTTATACAGGTGACTGATGTGGGTTACAGTTCCCCATGTGTCTGATTCTGGGATTCATTTTCCCAGGTGACTGATAGTGGGATAGATTTCCCCCGGTGTCTAATGCTGGGGTTTAATTTCCCAAGTGACTGACACTGGGGTACATTTCCTCAGATTATTGAAAATGGGGTACAGTTCGACTAGTGACTGAGATGGGGGTTCAGTTCCCCAGGTGACTGAGACGGGGGTACAGTTCCCCAGGTGACTGAGATGGGGGTTCAGTTCCCCAGGCGTCTGATCCTGGGGTTCAGTTCCCCAGGTGTCTGATCCTGGGGTTCAGTTCCCCAGGTGTCTGATCCTGGGGTTCAGTTCCCCAGGAGTCTGATGTTGGGGTTCAGTTCCCCAGGTGTCTGATCCTGGGGTTCAGTTCCCCGGGTGTCTGATCCTGGGGTTCAGTTCCCCAGGTGTCTGATCCTGGGGTTCAGTTCCACAGGTGTCTGATCCTGGGGTTCAGTTCCCCAGGTGTCTGATCCTGGGGTTCAGTTCCCCAGGTGTCTGATCCTGGGGTTCAGTTCCCCAGGTGTCTGATCCTGGGGTTCAGTTCCCCAGGAGTCTGATCCTGGGGTTCAGTTCCCCAGGTGTCTGATCCTGGGGTTCAGTTCCCCAGGTGTCTGATCCTGGGGTTCAGTTCCCCAGGAGTCTGATGTTGGGGTTCAGTTCCCCAGGTGTCTGATCCTGGGGTTCAGTTCCCCGGGTGTCTGATCCTGGGGTTCAGTTCCCCGGGTGTCTGATCCTGGGGTTCAGTTCCCCGGGTGTCTGATCCTGGGGTTCAGTTCCCCGGGTGTCTGATCCTGGGGTTCAGTTCCCCGGGTGTCTGATCCTGGGGTTCAGTTCCCCGGGTGTCTGATCCTGGGGTTCAGTTCCCCGGGTGTCTGATCCTGGGGTTCAGTTCCCCAGGTGTCTGATGTTGGGGTTCAGTTCCCCAGGTGAATGATAATGAGATAGATTATCCCAGGTAACTAATGCTGGGGGACATTTCCTTTGGCGATTGATATTGAGAAACAGTTCCCCAAGTGGCCAATATTGGGTTTCAGAATCGAGGTGACTGATACTGGGGTACAGTTCCAGCGTTCACCGATACTGGGGTACAGGTCCAGCATTCACTGATACTGGGGTACAGTTCCAGTGTTCACCAATGCTGGGGTACAGGTCCAGCGTTCACTGATACTGGGGTACAGGTCCAGTGTTCACTGATACTGGGGTACAGGTCCAGCGTTCACTGATACTGGGGTACAGATCCAGCGTTCACCAATGCTGGGGTACAGGTTCAGCGTTCACTGATACTGGGGTACAGTTCCAGTGTTCACCGATACTGGGGTACAGTTCCAGCGTTCACTGATACTGGGGTACAGTTCCAGTGTTCACTGATACTGGGGTACAGTTCCAGTGTTCACCGATACTGGGGTACAGTTCCAGCATTCACCAATACCGGGGTACAGTTCCAGCGTTCATCAATGCTGGGGTACAGATCCAGCGTTCACTGATACTGGGGTACAGGTCCAGCGCTCACTGATACTGGGGTACAGTTCCAGTGTTCACCGATACTGGGGTACAGATCCAGCGTTCACTGATACTGGGGTACAGGTCCAGCGCTCACTGATACTGGGGTACAGTTCCAGTGTTCACCGATACTGGGGTACAGATCCAGCGTTCACTGATACCGGGGTACAGTTCCAGCGTTCACCAATGCTGGGGTACAGGTCCAGCGCTCACTGATACTGGGGTACAGTTCCAGCGTTCACCGATACTGGGGTACAGGTCCAGCGCTCACTGATACTGGGGTACAGTTCCAGCGTTCACCGATACTGGGGTACAGTTCCAGCGCTCACTGATACTGGGGTACAGTTCCAGCGTTCACCGATACTGGGGTACAGATCCAGCGTTCACTGATACCGTGGTACTGTTCCAGCGTTCACCGATACTGGGGTACAGGTCCAGCGCTCACTGATACTGGGGTACAATTCCAGCGTTCACCGATACTGGGGTACAGGTCCAGCGTTCACCGATACCGGGGTACAGTTCCAGCGTTCACTGATACTGGGGTACAGTTCCAGCGTTCACCGATACTGGGGTACAGGTCCAGCGTTCACCGATACTGGGGTACAATTCAAGCGTTCACTGATACTGGGGTACAGTTCCAGCGTTCACTGATACTGGGGTACAATTCCAGCGTTCACCGATACTGGGGTACAGGTCCAGCGCTCACTGATACTGGGGTACAGTTCCAGCGTTCACCGATACTGGCGTACAGTTCCAGCATTCACTGATACCGGGGTACAGTTCCAGCGTTCACCGATACCGGGGTACAGTTCCAGCATTCACTGATACCGGGGTACAGTTCCAGCGTTCACTGATACTGGGGTACAGTTCCCCAGGTGACTGATGATGTGTTTCTGTTCCCCAGGTGGCTGATACTGGGGTACAGTTATACAGGTAGCTAATGTGGGGTACAGTTATACAGGTAACTAATGTGGGGTACAGTTATACAGGTGAATAATGTGGGATGCAGTAATACAGGTGACTAATACTGGGGTACAGTTATACAGGTGACTAATAGGGGGTACAGTAATACAGGTGACTAATACTGGGGTGCAGTTATACAGGTGACTAATGAGGGTACAGTTATACAGGTGACTAATACTGAGGTACAGTTATACAGGTGACTAATACTGGGGTACAGTTTTACAGGTGACTAATGAGGGTACAGTTATACAGGTGATTAATGAGGGTACAGTTATACAGGTGATTAATGAGGGTACAGTTATACAGGTGATTAATACTGGGGTACAGTTATACAGGTGACTAATGAGGGTACAGTTATACAGGTGATTAATGAGGGTACAGTTATACAGGTGACTAATGAGGGTACAGTTATACAGGTGACTAATGTGGGGTACAGTTATACAGGTGACTAATACTGAGGTACAGTTATACAGGTGACTAATACTGAGGTACAGTTATACAGGTGACTGATGTGGGGTACAGTTATACAGGTGACTAATACTGAGGTACAGTTATACAGGTGACTAATACTGAGGTACAGTTATACAGGTGACTGATGTGGGGTACAGTTATACAGGTGACTAATGAGGGTACAGTTATACAGGTGACTGATACTGGGGTACAGTTATACAGGTGACTAATACTGGGGTACAGTTATACAGGTGACTAATAAGGGTACAGTTATACAGGTGACTAATGAGGGTACAGTTATACAGGTGACTAATGTGGGGTACAGTTATACAGGTGACTGATGTGGGGTACAGTTATACAGGTGACTAATGAGGGTACAGTTATACAGGTGACTGATACTGGGGTACAGTTATACAGGCGACTAATGAGGGTACAGTTATACAGGTGACTGATACTGGGGTACAGTTATACAGGCGACTAATGAGGGTACAGTTATACAGGTGACTGATACTGGGGTACAGTTATACAGGTGACTAATGAGGGTACAGTTATACAGGTGACTGATACTGGGGTACAGTTATACAGGTGACTAATGAGGGTACAGTTATACAGGTGACTGATGTGGGTTACAGTTCCCCATGTGTCTGATTCTGGGATTCATTTTCCCAGGTGACTGATAGTGGGATAGATTTCCCCCGGTGTCTAATGCTGGGGTTTAATTTCCCAAGTGACTGACACTGGGGTACATTTCCTCAGATTATTGAAAATGGGGTACAGTTCGACTAGTGACTGAGATGGGGGTTCAGTTCCCCAGGTGACTGAGACGGGGGTACAGTTCCCCAGGTGACTGAGATGGGGGTTCAGTTCCCCAGGCGTCTGATCCTGGGGTTCAGTTCCCCAGGTGTCTGATCCTGGGGTTCAGTTCCCCAGGTGTCTGATCCTGGGGTTCAGTTCCCCAGGAGTCTGATGTTGGGGTTCAGTTCCCCAGGTGTCTGATCCTGGGGTTCAGTTCCCCGGGTGTCTGATCCTGGGGTTCAGTTCCCCAGGTGTCTGATCCTGGGGTTCAGTTCCACAGGTGTCTGATCCTGGGGTTCAGTTCCCCAGGTGTCTGATCCTGGGGTTCAGTTCCCCAGGTGTCTGATCCTGGGGTTCAGTTCCCCAGGTGTCTGATCCTGGGGTTCAGTTCCCCAGGAGTCTGATCCTGGGGTTCAGTTCCCCAGGTGTCTGATCCTGGGGTTCAGTTCCCCAGGTGTCTGATCCTGGGGTTCAGTTCCCCAGGAGTCTGATGTTGGGGTTCAGTTCCCCAGGTGTCTGATCCTGGGGTTCAGTTCCCCGGGTGTCTGATCCTGGGGTTCAGTTCCCCGGGTGTCTGATCCTGGGGTTCAGTTCCCCGGGTGTCTGATCCTGGGGTTCAGTTCCCCGGGTGTCTGATCCTGGGGTTCAGTTCCCCGGGTGTCTGATCCTGGGGTTCAGTTCCCCGGGTGTCTGATCCTGGGGTTCAGTTCCCCGGGTGTCTGATCCTGGGGTTCAGTTCCCCAGGTGTCTGATGTTGGGGTTCAGTTCCCCAGGTGTCTGATCCTGGGGTTCAGTTCCCCAGGTGTCTGATCCTGGGGTTCAGTTCCCCGGGTGTCTGATCCTGGGGTTCAGTTCCCCAGGTGTCTGATCCTGGGGTTCAGTTCCACAGGTGTCTGATCCTGGGGTTCAGTTCCCCAGGTGTCTGATCCTGGGGTTCAGTTCCCCAGGTGTCTGATCCTGGGGTTCAGTTCCCCAGGTGTCTGATCCTGGGGTTCAGTTCCCCAGGAGTCTGATCCTGGGGTTCAGTTCCCCAGGTGTCTGATCCTGGGGTTCAGTTCCCCAGGTGTCTGATCCTGGGGTTCAGTTCCCCAGGAGTCTGATGTTGGGGTTCAGTTCCCCAGGTGTCTGATCCTGGGGTTCAGTTCCCCAGGTGTCTGATCCTGGGGTTCAGTTCCCCGGGTGTCTGATCCTGGGGTTCAGTTCCCCGGGTGTCTGATCCTGGGGTTCAGTTCCCCGGGTGTCTGATCCTGGGGTTCAGTTCCCCGGGTGTCTGATCCTGGGGTTCAGTTCCCCGGGTGTCTGATCCTGGGGTTCAGTTCCCCGGGTGTCTGATCCTGGGGTTCAGTTCCCCAGGTGTCTGATGTTGGGGTTCAGTTCCCCAGGTGTCTGATCCTGGGGTTCAGTTCCCCGGGTGTCTGATCCTGGGGTTCAGTTCCCCGGGTGTCTGATCCTGGGGTTCAGTTCCCCAGGTGTCTGATCCTGGGGTTCAGTTCCCCAGGTGTCTGATGTTGGGGTTCAGTTCCCCAGGTTTTTGATGTTGGGGTTCAGTTCCCCAGGTGTCTGATCCTGGGGTTCAGTTCCCCGGGTGTCTGATCCTGGGGTTCAGTTCCCCAGGTGTCTGATGTTGGGGTTCAGTTCCCCAGGTGTTTGATGTTGGGGTTCAGTTCCCCGGGTGTCTGATCCTGGGGTACAGCCCCTTGAGTGCCAATTGTACCTTGGTTTACTGGCTCTTCCATCATGTGATTCCAGACGTGGAATACCAGCTAGACGGTCGCCTGTGGAGGAAATCTACAGCCTGGCTGGATCTGATCCTCATCCAATGACCACAAGCCACATCCCAACAAGGGCCCCGGTTCGTGATCTGAAGCAGGAACCCGGACCCTACCAAGCACCCAGGTCTTGTCTGTCACACCACGTGGTACTTTTACTCATTAATCTTCACGGTGAGCCCTCCCTCAAACATCCTCTCGGTATCACTTCGATGGGAATGTACTATACATTTTTGTAACCATTTCTTTAAGATCTGCCATTTGCCATTTAGAATCATAGAATCATAGAATCATAGAAGTTACAACATGGAAACAGGCCCTTCGGCCCAACATGTCCATGTCGCCCAGTTTATACCACTAAGCTAGTCCCAATTGCCTGCACTTGGCCCATATCCCTCTATACCCATCTTACCCATGTAACTGTCCAAATGCTTTTTAAAAGACAAAATTGTACCCGCCTCTACTACTGCCTCTGGCAGCTCGTTCCAGACACTCACCACCCTTTGAGTGAAAAAATTGCCCCTCTGGACCCTTTTGTATCTCTCCCCTCTCACCTTAAATCTATTTACTTTATGGATACGTTTATTATTTTTCTGTTAATTATTATTGAACATTTAGTGTGTCTCACATGGCAATGTTCACAATAAGTCGTAGAATTCACTCAAGTACGATAGTTACAGGAGGTACACACTCTTTGTAAGACTTTTACTGTCTACAGATGGATGAAAGCGTCCCACACAGGCAGAGCGGTGGGAATAGTTAACATTTTCTAACTCCACCAAGTATTTGTGTTACTCTCTTCAATCAGTATATTGGGAGATAAATCCCAGCCCTCTGCTGAGACAGCTGAATGCCACACAGTTATATTATTATCGCCTGTATTACTGAGTCAGTAAGTTACGTTAAAAGATTGTGATGGGAAATGGCAGCATCTCCTCAATGAACAACAAGGTCATCTGTGCACACTGCAGATTAAACCCATAAACATCCAACACATTAATAGCCAGAATCAATAGAAGGCACAATAAAACACCCAATTTCATTCTTATAAATTGAAGTCCTGAAAATAACAGCTTGTATGATTGGGAAGCATGGGGTGGAGAGATTGTCGGACTCCACTCCTGACATGCAATCCATTGGCCTGAAGTTTCTGCTGGGTGCGCTATTGGTAAATTGCGGCCAGAATGCACCCGACACTGCGCTAGTTTTGCTGAGGTGAAGTTACGCCCAAGTTTCCACACAACCCCGTTAGCGTAAGCCCGAACGTAAAGTCTCCCGTGAATCAGCGTAATCAAGCAGCGTAATCTAATGTAATCGATTGGTGACTCGAATCGGGCCAATGGGGCCTCAAGGTGCTAGGGTGGGTTGTACAAACAGTAAGGGAAAAAATGTCCCCTTCAGAGTGAGGCTGGAGACCACAAAGTAAGCAGGACATTTCTCTCTGTTTAAACTAATTGATGAATTCTGCAGCAGCAGGGCAGACCTGTGGCTTCAATTGACTGCGAGTCGGGTGATTAACACTGGATTCATGTGACCACGGGGGCCTGTGTGCCCGAGAATCTGGGCACAATGTGATGAACCCCCTGAATGGGCGCAATCGGCAGAAACTCTCCACTCCAACCTGGGGGCATGGCCAGTTTTGTGGGGACTGGTTCGGGCGAAGGGTCTGTTGAAGCAGCGTAAAAGATCGAGCGTGAAGTGGTCATGGGCACAACTCCCTACCTCATGAACTATTTGGTTTGATTTTGCCCAGATAACAGTTTCACCTGGGCAGAAAACTCACGGAAACGGCAGGCCATTATTCGCCCTCTGATGGCCTCTGTCCCAATTCATAAAATCACAAGCTAATTACAGATGAGGAAGGCCATTGAGCCTATCTTTATCCATCCATCCAGAGAGATCCTAACAACCCCCACTGTAACATCCAACTGTTTCTATAATGAGTCCAGGGCTATTGCCTCCGCTGCTCTCTCTGGAAACTGGTTGCTCAATGTTGATCACTGTTTGGGTGGAGAGGAATGTCCTGAGATCGGTCTTTAATTTATATTTCACTCGATTGAAGCTGTGTCCTCTAATTCCAGCCCCGCAGTTTCATTTAAAGTGATAGTCCAGGTTAATTTATTCTATGCCTTTAACAATCTTATATCCCTCTATAAGATCACCTCCCACACTCCTCCTTTCCAGGCTGAAGAGCCCAAGTTTCTCCAGGTCTTTCCTCATAACTCAGGTGAGGGACTGTTGGTCTCCTGCAACCTGAAGTGACCCACCCTAATACACGGAGGTGGAGGGTCGCAGCCTCCTGTTATATCGGGGATTAAGGTAGGAGGTAGGCTCCATCAGTTGCTATTTGCATCGGAGGGAAATAATGCAATAGTAAATTAAACACTTCTGATCCTTGGCAATGACAGGGCAACAGGGCGGAATGGAGGGTCGGAGAGAGCAGATAAAAGAGAGGCAGTGAAAGAACTAAAAGGGAGCAGGAGGGTAACAAAAGATCGTTAAAAAGGGGGCAGCATAAGCCGGCACAGGCATGGTGGGGCCGAATGGCCTCCTTCTGTGCTGTACGATTCTAAGCAGAAACAAATTTGTTTAAAAGACATCGAATGCACAGGCAAAGGGGACAGTTACAAATGGAATAATTAAAGGGGGCATCAGGGAGAAAGGACCTCAAAAGGAGCACTTGAACAAAGACACAGGTCACAGGTCGCAGTGAGATGGTGGTCGTAGGAAAGTGGATTGTCGTGCGTATTGTAAAGACCCTACCTAGAGCGTGGTGGGCTGTCTGGAGCTAGAGCAGTTCATATTGAGGAGTGGTTCGGGAGGATACTGAAGGGGACAGGGAGCTGGCTGATGATGCCAGTTCAGGAGAGCATTAAGATGTCATGTTGTACGACCTTTCATCGACCCCGTACTTACCCCCAATCTTTTTGAAACATATAAGATCCTGAGGGGACTAGAAGGGGCAAATGCTGAGAGGATGTTTCCCCTTGTGGGAGAGACTAGAACTAGGGGACACAGTTTAAAAATAAGGGGTCTCCCATTTAAGACAGAGATGAGGAGAAATTTTTTCTCTCAGAGGGTCATGAGTCTGTGGAACTCCCTTCCCCAGAGAGCGGTGGAGGCAGGGTCATTGAATATTTTTAAGGCTGAGTTAGATAGATTCCTGATTAACAAGGGAGTCAAAGGTTATAGTAGGTAGACGGGAAAGTAGGGTTGAGGTCACAATCAGATCAGCCATGATCTTATCCAATGGCAGAGCAGGCTCGAGGGGCCGAATGGCCTGCACCTGCTCTTAATTCGTATGTTCGTATGTTCATATACCACCAAACGGTGGGATGCTGATGTTCCCATTGGACCAGAGTTTGCACTGAGTGGTGAACAAACAGCACCAGCCATTCATTAGACTTGTCCTTACCCGTGGACTTTCTATGGGGTTTTACACAGCAACTTACTGTAAGTTTGAGATCCAAACGGTGCGGTGCCCTCTACAGGGCACTAAGGACCTGTGTGAACAGGACAAGCAACTGTGTATCTCCTTATCCAATCAGATTGAAGAATCGTTAATGAACAGAGCAGAGTCTGAACCAGGAAGTGTAAGTTCGAATAGTGAATTCAATGTCAAATCAGGTACAGAAAGTGAAGTAAAGATTGGATCGAGAGAGAGAGATAAAAGAGATAGAAAGATAAAGTAAGATAAAGCATTTTTATTTAAATTTTTAAAAAATGTCCGATAATAATTGAAACCTGAAGGAATGGGACTCCACACTTGTAATAGCTAATTTTCAGTACCAGCGAGATTGTTTGACAGAAACTAAGACTTACCACACTGTTAAAGGGCACTTATACTGGAATAGACAAGCCTTAACCTGGCACTTTTAGTCCGTACCTATGAGGTAAGTACAGGAACTTCACGCTGTTCAATACATTCGAACGGTGAGTCAGATGGCGAGATGCAATTTTCGTGCAGCTTTTGGGGGAGTAGGACATTGCGGACAGCGATTTCCGGATTTCCGTGTTTAACCGCGCGTGTGCGCTCGCCGGAAGTTACTGTCCAATTTGCACCTAAATAACGGTGAGCGCTGTTAGCCTGGCTGTTATTTTACAGTAAAATCCAGCCCAAGATGTTTAACATATATTGTGGGCTACACTAATCCTCACTTGTCATGTGATGAGCAGCATCCTCCAATCACCAGGTGGGCCAATTGCTTCATTGACTAATATAAGGGGCTTTTCATCTTTTCTCTCATTTTATCAATTTATTAATTTATTTAATTTTTTTATATCTGATAACGCTCCTGTTTTGGCGTATGTTAAAGGCGCTATATAAATGCAACTTGTTGTTTTCTCTTATTTGTGTTACACTGCAAACAGAAAACTTCTACAAAGCACATTTTTAAATGGAAATCCTTTCAGAGCTTGATGAAGACGTTTTAACACCACAGGCCAAGCTCCTGTATGGGAGTGGGCTGGAGTGAGGGCAACGTTGACCAGTTCCCTGTTATCGACCACAACTGCAGGAAGAGCACTTCAATTAGCCTCAGCTCCCCTGGGTTAGGGACTGGGGTATCAGAAGGGGCTCCTTCTCCAGACTGCTATTCAATTACCACCGTTAGAAAACTGTCAAGAGTTCGGGCAGGATTGGCCTCAGCTGCTGCCTCAAGTAGCCTGCTGACACTTGCTGCCGAGGACCATACATAAAGAATTACTGCTTGGACAATGTACTGGAGGCAGGCAGTATCAGTGGGATTATACCCAGCAAGATTGATGCTGCAGCAGAGGTGGGGAGGAAATCGGAAAGAAAAGATAAACCCCATGGAAACAGATGAATCACGTTGGGGGCAGATAAATCAGACATTTCAACATGTTTTTGTTTATTCGTTCGTGGGATGTGGGCGTCGCTGGCGAGGCCGGCATTTATTGCCCATCCCTAATTGCCCTTGAGAAGGTGGTGGTGAGCCGCCTTCTTGAACCGCTGCAGTCTGTGTGGTGACGGTTCTCCCACAGTGCTGTTAGGAAGGGAGTTCCAGGATTTTGACCTAGCGACGATGAAGGAACGGCGATATATTTCCAAGTCAGGATGGTGTGTGACTTGGAGGGGAACGTGCAGGTGGTGCTGTTCCCATGTGCCTGCTGCTCTTGTCCTTCTAGGTGGTAGAGGTCGCGGGTTTGAGAGGTGCGTTGGGAGGTGTTCTGGGGTAAAAAATCCCTCTTGGCTCGTTTTGTGCACGCCCCGACCCAGAGGCCCAAGGCCAGCCCCAAATTGAGCCTCAGGCCTAATTGACGTGTTTTATTAGCTGTCAAGGCAGAATCAAAATCTAAACTAAAATTATACGTGAACTTCAAGGATAACTTGATAGATTTTTGATAGGCATGGGTATTAAGGTGGGTAGATGGACTTAAGCGGAATAGGTTTGAGGGGCTGAATGGCCTACTCCTGTTCCTGTCTTCCTCAGGATCACAATTTGTGTTGGACACAGTCAGACACGAAGACGCAATTAAATAGATTGGAGTCCCCTTTGATGAGGAGGCTAAGACCAAGACTGGGCCTGATGGTCCAAAGATTATATATAACCTGTCATATCTTGATCAAACAGTTAGAACAGTGCTCATCACAGTGTAATAAATTCAGCAAACAGCGAGGGAAGGTATGTGAGGAGTGTGGGCACAGTCTAAGGGTAGTTGTAGGGTTGAGACCAGCAGGGAGAGGGGCTTCATAAACTGCGAAAGGGATGGGACCCTTGACAGGTTCCCCAAAGGCCCATCCCCCTGTATTCTGTGTCATCACACCCCTCCCTTTGTCCATCGGGGAAGACATTGTGCAGGAGGATGAGGATCTAATACCAGCCCTTTCACAGCAGACAGAGGCTGTAAAGGAGTTATGTAAGAAAAGAGAGAAGTTAAAAGCCCACAGCAAACATCGGAAACTAAAACTGTTGCGAGGAAAAAATGATAAGAATAAAAGGTTACGGGATTTCTGTTGTCTTCAGTGTACTGTTGCTTTAAAATTTCACAGAAACTGTTCACTGTTTGGAGCTGCAGGCTGCAGCTGACTCCACCCCTCTCCGGCTTGTATTGTTAACCCTTTTGTGTCAGCCTTAGTTTAGTTAACATTAAGAATGTTACAAAGATTTCAATCTTTGTTTAACTGTAAAAGTTAACTTTTCCTTCAGTTATCTTGAGTTTATTTAGAGACATTTGAAATGGCTGAAGAAAGAACAAGAGGAAGATGACTTGTAATTTACTGGCTATTTGTAAGCACGTGCTGGTCTATGTCTGTAGGGTGGTCTATATGTGTTGCTTTTTGGGCTCGATTTTACAATGGTGAAGGGTTGGCAGCGGTGGGGGGCGGTGGGGGGCGGTGGTGTGGTGAAGGTGGGGGGCGGTGGTGTGGTGAAGGTGGGGGGCGGTGGTGTGGTGAAGGTGGGGGGCGGTGGTGTGGTGAAGGTGGGGGGCGGTGGTGTGGTGAAGGTGGGGGGCGGTGGTGTGGTGAAGGTGGGGGGCGGTGGGGGGCGGTGGGGGGCGGTGGTGTGGTGAAGGTGGGGGGCGGTGGGGGGCGGTGGGGGGCGGTGGTGTGGTGAAGGTGGGGGGCGGTGGGGGGCGGTGGGGGGCGGTGGGGTGGTGAAGGTGGGGGGCGGTGGGGTGGTGAAGGTGGGGGGCGGTGGGTGGTGAAGGTGGGGGGCGGTGGGGTGGTGAAGGTGGGGGGCGGTGGGGTGGTGAAGGTGGGGGGCGGTGGGGTGGTGAAGGTGGGGGGGCGGTGGGGTGGTGAAGGTGGGGGGCGGTGGGGTGGTGAAGGTGGGGGGCGGTGGGGTGGTGAAGGTGGGGGGCGGTGGGGTGGTGAAGGTGGGGGGCGGTGGGGGGCGGTGGTGTGGTGAAGGTGGGGGGCGGTGGTGTGGTGAAGGTGGGGGGCGGTGGTGTGGTGAAGGTGGGGGGCGGTGGGGGGCGGTGGTGTGGTGAAGGTGGGGGGCGGTGGGGGGCGGTGGGGGGCGGTGGGGTGGTGAAGGTGGGGGGCGGTGGGGTGGTGAAGGTGGGGGGCGGTGGGTGGTGAAGGTGGGGGGCGGTGGGGTGGTGAAGGTGGGGGGCGGTGGGGTGGTGAAGGTGGGGGGCGGTGGGGTGGTGAAGGTGGGGGGCGGTGGGGTGGTGAAGGTGGGGGGCGGTGGGGTGGTGAAGGTGGGGGGCGGTGGGGTGGTGAAGGTGGGGGGCGGTGGGGTGGTGAAGGTGGGGGGCGGTGGGGTGGTGAAGGTGGGGGGCGGTGGGGTGGTGAAGGTGGGGGGGCGGTGGGGTGGTGAAGGTGGGGGGCGGTGGGGTGGTGAAGGTGGGGGGCGGTGGGGTGGTGAAGGTGGGGGGCGGTGGGGTGGTGAAGGTGGGGGGCGGTGGGGTGGTGAAGGTGGGGGGCGGTGGGGTGGTGAAGGTGGGGGGCGGTGGGGTGGTGAAGGTGGGGGGCGGTGGGGTGGTGAAGGTGGGGGGCGGTGGGGTGGTGAAGGTGGGGGGCGGTGGGGTGGTGAAGGTGGGGGGCGGTGGGGTGGTGAAGGTGGGGGGCGGTGGGGTGGTGAAGGTGGGGGGCGGTGGGGTGGTGAAGGTGGGGGGCGGTGGGGTGGTGAAGGTGGGGGGCGGTGGGGTGGTGAAGGTGCGCGTGGCAAACCCACATGAACAAAGCTTACTGTTTCCAACGCAGTCGCATGGTGATTGATGGTGATTAACGTCCTCTCCGGGTTTCGGGCCCGGCAGCTAGCCTGATTGACGGGATGGCTGCCGTCAGGAGCTGCAACGCGAGGGGAGGGGGGCAGAAAGAGAGAGAGCGAGATGACATCCAGTGCTGGAACTGAAGATCGGGGGTGGGGGGGGAGTGGAAGATTGGGGTGGGGGGAGAGGGAAGATTGGGGGGAGGGAAGAGGGGAAGATCGGGGGGGGGAGAGGGGAAGATTGGGCGGGGGAGAGGAGAAGATCGGGGAGGGAGAGGGGAAGATCGGGGGGAGGGGGTCATCGGGGGAAGATCGGGGGGGGTGAAGAGGGGGACATCGGAACGGGAGACATTGGACATCGGAGCAGGTTTCAAAGGTAGGTTCATTTTGTGTTTTCACTTCCTTCCATGGTTTTTTATTTAATTTATTTAGTTTCCTGATCCAGTCCTTCGCGCCTGGTTTCACCAGATATGATTCAGGGGCGGTGGGCAAGCCGTCCAGGTAAGTTAAAAATTGTTCGAACCACTTACTCTGTCACAGGTAAAGTGCTTTAAGTACCTCAGTGAGGTACATTGAGCTCGTTAACTGTCATCCCGTCGGCTTTAATTGCCGGTGGGACTTCCGTTTTTGGGTCACCCGCGCGCACACAGGTGGGTCCGTGGGAAACTCAGAGATTGGTGGGTTGGAGCCGGCTTCCAAACCCGAACAGAATTTCTGCGATTTTCAGAGCCCCCCGCCCCCCAACGCACCCGCAATTGCCTCCTAAAATCACCCCGATTGAGATCCCCTGTCTTGGGGTTTGAACTGAATTGGAGTAATTGAGGTTAACTAACTTGAGTTTACAGACCGAGTGTCTGATCAAATTATTAAATTATGAAAACTAGTCTTTTATTGTGGCTGCCTTAAAAGACAGATTATTGTAAATTATGTGAACAGTCTCTCATTTGTGACATGTACTAGGTAAAAGTATTAGGTAAACCAATGGGTCTAAAGGTTGACAGCAAATTTGTCCACAGTATACTCTGTTCCTTCATCCAAGTCATTGATATATATTGTAAATAGTCGAGGCCCCAGCACTGATCCCTGCGGCACCCCACTAGTTACAGATTGCCATTTTGAAAATGATCTTTTATCCTGACTCTTTGTTTTCTGTTAGTTAGCCAATCCTCTATCCATGCCAGTATATCACCCCCAACACCATGAGCTCTTATCTTGTGCAGTAATCTTTTATGTGGCACCTTATCGAATGCCTTTTGGACCTGATGGCTTGCATCCGAGGGTCTTAAAGGAAGTGGCTACAGAGATAGAGGATGCATTGGTTGTAATCTTCCAGAATTCACTAGATTCTGGAAAGGTCCCAGCGGATTGGAAAACCACAAACGTAACATCCCTATTCAAGAAGGGAGTAAGACAGAAAGCAGGTAACTATAGACCTGTTAGCCTAACATCTGTCATTGGGAAAATGCTAGAATCCATTATTAAGGAAGTAGTAGCAGGACATTTGGAGACTCATAATACAATCAAGGAGAGTCAACATGGTTTTATGAAGGGGAAATCATGTCTGACAAATTTATTAGAGTTCTTTGAGGAAGTAACGGGCAGAGTGGATAAAGGGGAACCAATGGATGCAGTCTATTTGGATTTCCAAAAGGCATTCGATAAGGTGCCACATAAAAGGTTACTGCACAAGATAAATTTCCAAGTTGGGATGGTGTGTGACTTCTAGGTGGTAGAGGTCGCGGGTTTGGGAGGTGCTGTCGAAGAAGGCTTGGCGAGTTGCTGTAGTGCATCCTGTGGATGGTACACACTGCAGTAACTTTTGAAAGTTACTAGTGTGATTCTCCTTGGGTGACTCACACTGGACCTTGGTTCCACAGGCACTGGGAGCCCTCCTGTACCCTGCATTAGTTTTAAGGCACTGGGAGCCCTCCCGTACCCTGCATTAGTTTTAAGGCACTGGGAGCCCTCCCGTACCCTGCACCAGCCTAGACAGTGACTGCTGAACAGCTATTACACCATGGAGAACGTCATAATAAAGGTCGACTCTCATTGCTGGACATGCGCAGGTATATCTTACAGCAAGTGTCCCAGATACTGAACCGGATTATAAGAACATCAGAACATAAGAAATAGGAGCAAGAGTAGGCCATACGGCCCCTCGAGCCTGCTCCGCCATTCAATCAGATCATGGCTGATCTTTGACCTCAACTCCACTTTCCCGCCTGATCCCCATATCCCTTGATTCCCGCAGAGTCCAGAAATCTATCGATCTCAGTCTTGAATATACTCAATGACTCAGCATCCACAGCCCTCTGGGGTAGAGAATTCCAAAGATTCACAACCCTCTGAGTGAAGAAATTCCTCCTCATCTCAGTCTTAAATGTCCGACCCCTTATCCTGAGACTATGCCCTCTAGTTCTAGACTCTCCAGCCTCTCTCAGCATCTACCCTGTCAAGCCCCCTCTGAATCTTATGTTTCAATGAGATCACCTCTCATTTTTCTAAACTCCAGAGAGTATTGGCCCATTCTACTCAATCTCTCCTCATAGGACAACCCTCTCATCCTAGGAATCAATCTAGTGAACCTTTGTTATACCGCCTCTAAGGCAAGTACATCCTTCAGATAAGTAAATCCCACACCCTCCAATCTGCACACCAGACCTCACCAATCTGCCAATCTGAGTTGGTACCAGGCCTGCGAGAGAGCATGCACCAAGGTTCTCTGCTGATGCACTAGAGACCTTGGGTGCAAGAGGTGGACAGAAGGAGGGACATCCTATATCTGCAGTGGGGGGCGGGGCCCTCCAGACATATACTCAAAAGGCAGTGGGAGGCAGTGGGGGACGAAGCCAATGCCAGGCACACAGCATCATGAACATGGATGCAGTGCAGGAAGAAGTTCAATACTTTGACATGAGTGGTCAAGGTGAGTGAGGTCAACTGTCAAGTGGCGTCTCCTACCAACTGCACCACACACTACACCCCCATCACCCACATACCAATAAACTCTTTCCATCAGTACTCAACTCTTCCAATCAGATGCTTCCTCTCACCCGCACACATTACCACTGTCGCAAGCCTCACACCCACAACTCACAGGCCACACACACTGGCAGCTATTCAACCAGACACACGTCCTGCTTTCTTGCAGAAGAAGCTGCAAGAAGGCAGCAAGTGGCCGTGTCATTTAGCCCCTCGAGCCTGTTCCACCATTCAATCAGATCATGGTGGACCTGTGACCTAACTCCATATACCCGCCTTAGCCCCATATTCGTTAATACTATTGGTTCACAGAAATCTATCAATCTCAGATTTAACATTCACAAGTGAGCTAGCATCAACTGTCGTCTACAGAAGAGCGTTCCAAACGTCTCCCACCCTTTGTGTGTAGAATCATCTCCTAACTTCACTCCTGCACGTCCTGGCTCTAAATGTTAGACTAAGTCCCCGCATCCTAGTATTGAAGTCGAGGAGACCTCCAAAATCAGTTACAAATGTCTCGGCAGCCAGAAGCAATAATCCAGCCACTAACCTGTAAATCCTGCATGGTCCCTTTAAATAGCGCAGGTGGTGGGTCCTCCAAGCACTCTAAATCACGTTCAGATGGTCGGGGTTAAGACTGTGTGTTGAGTTGAGTGTTAATGGTGTCTATCACTTTAAATCAGCGTTGCACACTGATTGTATCCATTTTCTCCCGACTTTACACGATTCCAGCGTTCGTTATCTGCGCCTGCACTAACTCCTATACCAAGATGGCGTCCGGCTGGAAACGTGCGTGGCAAACCCGAATAAACAAAACTTACCGTTTCCGACGCGATTGCATCGTGATTGATGATGATTGACAGGCTGGCTTCCGTCAGGACCTGCAACGCGAGGTGGGGAGAGAAAGAGAGAGAGCGAGACGTCATCAGGCTCTTGAACGGAAGATCGGGGAGGGGGGAGAGGGGAAGATCGGAGAGGGGAGAGGGGAAGATCGGAGAGGGGAGAGGGGAAGATCGGGGGGGGGGGGAGAGGGAAAGATCGGGGGGGGGAGAGGGGAAGATCGGGGGGGGAGAGTGGAAGATCGGGGGGGAGAGGGGAAGATCGGGGGGGGGAGAGGGGAAGATCGGGGGGGAGAGGGGAAGATCAGGGGGGCGGGAGAGGGGAAGATCGGGGGGGGAGAGGGGAAGATCGGGGGGGGAGAGTGGAAGATCGGGGGGGGGGAGGGGAAGATCGGGGGGGGGAGAGGGAAAGATCGGGGAGGGAGAGGGGAAGATCGGGGGGGGGGGAGGGGAAGATCGGGGGGGGGGAGGGGAAGATCGGGGGGGGGAGAGGGAAAGATCGGGGGAAGAGTGGAAGATCGGGGGGGGAGAGTGGAAGATCGGGGGGAGAGAGTGGAAGATCGGGGGGGGAGAGGGGAAGATCGGGGGGAGAGAGTGGAAGATCGGGGGGGGAGAGGGGAAGATCGGGGGGAGAGAGTGGAAGATCGGGGGGGGAGAGTGGAAGATCGGGGGGAGAGAGTGGAAGATCGGGGGGGGAGAGTGGAAGATCGGGGGGGGAGAGTGGAAGATCGGGGGGGGAGAGTGGAAGATCGGGGGGAGAGAGTGGAAGATCGGGGGGGGAGAGTGGAAGATCGGGGGGGGAGAGTGGCAGATCGGGAGGGAGAGGGGAAGATCGGGGGGGGAGAGTGGAAGATCGGGGGGGGAGAGTGGAAGATCGGGGGGGATAGTGGAAGATCGGGGGGGGGAGAGTGGAAGATCGGGGGGGGGAGAGTGGAAGATCGGGGGAGAGTGGAAGATCGGGGGGGGAGAGTGGAAGATCGGGGGAGAGTGGAAGATCGGGGGGGGGAGAGGGGAAGATCGGGGGGGAGAGTGGAAGATCGGGGGAGAGTGGAAGATCGGGGGGGAGAGGGGAAGATCGGGGGGGAGAGTGGAAGATCGGGGGGGAGAGTGGAAGATCGGGGGGGGAGAGTGGAAGATCGGGGGGAGAGGGGAAGATCGGGGGGGGAGAGTGGAAGATCGGGGGGGAGAGGGGAAGATCGGGGGGGAGAGGGGAAGATCGGGGGGGAGAGTGGAAGATCGGGGGGGGAGAGTGGAAGATCGGGGGGAGAGGGGAAGATCGGGGGGGGAGAGTGGAAGATCGGGGGGGAGAGGGGAAGATCGGGGGGGGGGAGAGTGGAAGATCGGGGGGGGGGAGAGTGGAAGATCGGGGGGCGAGAGTGGAAGATCGGGGGGGGGCGAGAGTGGAAGATCGGGGGGGCGAGAGTGGAAGATCGGGGGGAGAGGGGAAGATCGGGGGGGGAGAGTGGAAGATCGGGGGGGGAGAGTGGAAGATCGGGGGGAGAGGGGAAGATCGGGGGGGGAGAGGGGAAGATCGGGGGGGGAGAGTGGAAGATCGGGGGGGGAGAGGGGAAGATCGGGGGGGAGAGTGGAAGATCGGGGGGAGAGAGGGGAAGATCGGGGGGAGAGAGTGGAAGATCGGGGGGGGGAGAGGGGAAGATCGGGGGGGAGAGTGGAAGATCGGGGGTAGAGGGGAAGATCGGGGGGAGAGTGGAAGATCGGGGGGGGAGAGTGGAAGATCGGGGGGGGAGAGGGGAAGATCGGGGGGGGAGAGGGGAAGATCGGGGGGGGAGAGTGGAAGATCGGGGGGGGAGAGGGGAAGATCGGGGGGGGAGAGGGGAAGATCGGGGGGGGAGAGTGGAAGATCGGGGGGGGAGAGTGGAAGATCGGGGGGAGAGGGGAAGATCGGGGGGGGAGAGTGGAAGATCGGGGGGGGAGAGTGGAAGATCGGGGGGAGAGTGGAAGATCGGGGGGAGAGTGGAAGATCGGGGGGAGAGCGGAAGATCGGGGGGAGAGTGGAAGATCGGGGGGGGAGAGGGGAAGATCGGGGGGGGGGGTAGAGTGGAAGATCGGGGGGAGAGTGGAAGATCGGGGGGAGAGCGGAAGATCGGGGGGTGAGGGGAAGATCGGGGAGGGAGAGTGGAAGATCGGGGGGGAGAGGGGAAGATCGGGGGGGGGAGAGGGGAAGATCGGGGGGGGAGAGGGGAAGATCGGGGGGAGAGTGGAAGATCGGGGGGAGAGTGGAAGATCGGGGGGGGAGAGGGGAAGATCGGGGGGGAGAGGGGAAGATCGGGGGGGGAGAGTGGAAGATCGGGGGTGAGTGGAAGATCGGGGGGGAGAGGGGAAGATCGGGGGGGTAGAGTGGAAGATCGGGGGGGAGAGGGGAAGATCGGGGGGGGAGAGGGGAAGATCGGGGGGGAGAGGGGAAGATCGGGGGGGAGAGGGGAAGATCGGGGGGGGAGAGGGGAAGATCGGGGGGGAGAGGGGAAGATCGGGGGGGAGAGGGGAAGATCGGGGGAGAGGGGAAGATCGGGGGGGAGAGTGGAAGATCGGGGGGGAGAGGGGAAGATCGGGGGGGGAGAGGGGAAGATCGGGGGGGAGAGGGGAAGATCGGGGGGGGAGAGTGGAAGATCGGGGGGAGAGTGGAAGATCGGGGGGGAGAGGGGAAGATCGGGGGGGTAGAGTGGAAGATCGGGGGTAGAGGGGAAGATCGGGGGGGAGAGGGGAAGATCGGGGGGGGAGAGGGGAAGATCGGGGGGAGAGTGGAAGATCGGGGAGGGAGAGGGGAAGATCGGGGGGGGAGAGGGGAAGATCGGGGGGGGAGAGGGGAAGATCGGGGTGGGGGGAGAGTGGTAGATCGGGGGGGAGAGTGGAAGATCGGGGGGAGAGGGGAAGATCGGGGGGGGAGAGGGGAGGATCGGGGGAGAGTGAAAGATCGGGGGGAGAGGGGAAGATCGGGGGGGAGAGTGGAAGATCGGGGGGAGAGGGGAAGATCGGGGGGGAGAGTGGAAGATCGGGGGAGAGTGGAAGATCGGGGGGGGAGAGGGGAAGATCGGGGGGGAGAGTGGAAGATCGGGGGGGAGAGTGGAAGATCGGGGGGAGAGGGGAAGATCGGGGGGGGAGGGGAAGATCGGGGGGGAGAGTGGAAGATCGGGGGGGAGAGGGGAAGATCGGGGGGGAGAGTGGAAGATCGGGGGGAGAGTGGAAGATCGGGGGGGAGAGTGGAAGATCGGGGGGAGAGGGGAAGATCGGGGGGTGAGGGGAAGATCGGGGGGGAGAGTGGAAGATCGGGGAGGGAGAGTGGAAGATCGGGGAGGAGAGGGGAAGATCGGGGGGGGAGAGGGGAAGATCGGGGGGGGAGAGGGGAAGATCGGGGGGGGAGAGGGGAAGATCGGGGTGGGGGGAGAGGGGAAGATCGGGGGGGAGAGTGGAAGATCGGGGAGGGAGAGTGGAAGATCGGGGAGGAGAGGGGAAGATCGGGGGGGGAGAGGGGAAGATCGGGGGGGGAGAGGGGAAGATCGGGGGGGGAGAGGGGAAGATCGGGGTGGGGGGAGAGGGGAAGATCGGGGGAGAGTGGAAGATCGGGGAGGGAGAGGGGAAGATCGGGGGGGAGAGGGGAAGATCGGGGGGGGAGAGGGGAAGATCGGGGGAGAGTGGAAGATCGGGGAGGGAGAGTGGAAGATCGGGGGGGAGAGGGGGGGAGAGTGGAAGATCGGGGGGGAGAGTGGAAGATCGGGGGGGGAGAAGGGAAGATCGGGGGGGGAGAGGGGAAGATCGGGGGGGAGAGTGGAAGATCGGGGGGGAGAGTGGAAGATCGGGGGGGAGAGTGGAAGATCGGGGGGAGAGGGGAAGATCGGGGGGTGAGGGGAAGATCGGGGGGAGAGGGGAAGATCGGGGGGAGAGGGGAAGATCGGGGGGTGAGTGGAAGATTGGGGAGGAGAGGGGAAGATCAGGGGGGGAGAGGGGAAGATCGGGGTGGGGGGAGAGTGGAAGTTCGGGGGGGAGAGGGGAAGATCGGGGGGGGAGAGGGGAAGATCGGGGGAGAGCGGAAGATCGGGGAGGGAGAGGGGAAGATCGGGGGGGAGAGGGGAAGATCGGGGGGGGAGAGGGGAAGATCGGGGGAGAGTGGAAGATCGGGGGGGGAGAGTGGAAGATCGGGGAGGGAGAGGGGAAGATCGGGGGGGAGAGGGGAAGATCGGGGGGGCAGAGGGGGGGAGAGTGGAAGATCGGGGGGGGAGAAGGGAAGATCGGGGGGGGAGAGGGGAAGATCGGGGGGAGAGTGGAAGATCGGGGGGGAGAGGGGAAGATCGGGGGGGAGAGTGGAAGATCGGGGGGGAGAGGGGAAGATCGGGGGTAGAGGGGAAGATCGGGGGGGAGAGGGGAAGATCGGGGGGAGAGGGGAAGATCGGGGGGTGAGGGGAAGATCGGGGGGGAGAGGGGAAGATCGGGGGGGAGAGGGGAAGATCGGGGGGTGAGGGGAAGATCGGGGGGGAGAGTGAAAGATCGGGGGGGGGAGAGGGGAAGATCGGGGAGGAGAGGGGAAGATCGGGGGGGGAGAGGGGAAGATCGGGGGGGGAGAGGGGAAGATCGGTGGGGGAGAGTGGAAGATCGGTGGGGGAGAGTGGAAGATGGGGGGAGAGTGGAAGATCGGTGGGGGGGAGAGTGGAAGATCGGGGGGGAGAGGGGGGGAGAGTGGAAGATCGGGGGGAGAGTGGAAGATCGGGGGGAAAGGGGATGATCTGGGGGGAGAGGGGTGATCGGGGGAGTGAAGGGGGAGATCGGGGGGGTGAAGGGGGGAGATGGGGGGGTGAAGAAGGGGAGATCGGGGGGGTGTGTAGGGGAGATCGGGGCAACATCGACGGGAGAGTGGAAGATCCGCGTGGGGGGAGAATGGAAAATCGGAGGGGGGAGAGTGGAAGATCGGAGGGGGGAGAGTGGAAGATCGGGGGAAAGGGGAAGATCGGGGGAGAGGGGATCTGGGGGGAAAGAGGAAGATCGGGGAGAAATCGGGGGGGTGAAGGGGGGACATCAGGGCGGTGAAGGGGGGGTGAAGGGGACATCGGGGGAGGTGAAGGGGAGATCGGGGGGTGAAGGGGAGATTGGGGGAGTGAAGGGGAGATTGGGAGGTGAAGAAGGAGAGATCGGGGGGGTGAAGGGGAGAGATCGGGGGGGTGAAGTGGGAAGATTGGGGGGATGAAGGGGGGAGACCGGGGGGGGAGATCTGGGGGGCTGAAGGGGTGAGATCGGGGGGGGTGAAGGGAAGATCGGGGGGGGTGAAGGGGGGAGATCGGGGAGAGATCGGGGGGGGTGAAGACGGGGAGATCGGGGGGTGAAAAGGGGGAGATCAGAGAGGGAGACTTCGGACATCGGAGCAGGGTGGAAAGGTAGGTTGATTTTGTGTTTTAACTGGAATGGTTTTTTAATGTAATTTCTTTTGTTTCTTTTCGCCTGATCCGGCCCTTCACACCTGGTGAAGTCAGGTGTGAATCAGAAGCTGTGGGAAAGCCGCCCAGGTCAGTTAAAAATCGTTCGAACCACGTAATCTGTCTCAAGTAAATTGCCTTAAGTACCTCAATGAGGTAAATTTGGCTCTTTAATTATCATCCTGCGGCTTTAATTGCCGGCGGGACTTCTGGATTCGGGACGCCTGCGCGCACACAGGTGCGTCCGTGGGGAACTCGGACGTCAGCCGTTGGAGCCGGGCTCCGAACCTGATCGGGATTTCCCCGATTTTCGGAGCCCCCCCCGCCCCCACCCCCACTAACTGTTATAATTTCTTTAAAAATAGACCAAAACGAACGTGACAAAGCAGAAGCATCTTAAATCACCCAAGATTTTGGAGGCACCACATTCCATTCGATATGGGGGCAGTGCCAGAGGACTGGAGGATTGCAAATGTTACATCCCTGTTCAAAAAAGGGGAGAGGATAAACTAGAGGCCAATCAGCCCAACATCAGCGGTGAGGATACTTTTACAGACAATAATCCGGGAAAAATAAATTGGCCCTTGGAAAAGTATGAGCTAATAAATGAAGGTCAGCATGGATTGGTTAAAGGAAAATCATATTTGACTAACTTGATTGAGTTCTTTGATGAAGTAATGGAGAGGGTTGATGAGGGTAGTGTGGTTGATGTGTATATGGACTTTCAAAAGGCATTTGATAAAGTACCACGTAATAGACTTGTTAGCAAAATTGAAGCCCATGGGATTAAAGGGACAGTGGCAGCATGGATACAAAATTGGTTATGGGACAGAAAGCAGAGAGTAGTGATGAACGGTTGTTTTTCAGACTGGAGGGAAGTATACAGTGGTGTTCCCCAGGGGTCAGTATTAGGACCACTGCTCTTTTTGATATATATTAACGACCTGGACTTGGGTATAGAGGGGATAATTTCAAAGTTTGCGGATGACATGAAACTTGGAAATGTAGTAAACAATGTGGAGGATAGTAACAGACTTCAGGAGGACCTAGACAGACTGGTGAAATGGGCAGACACATGGCAGATGGAATTTAATGCAGAGAAGTGTGAAGTGATACATTTTGGTAGGAAGGATGAGGAGAGTTAATGTAAACTAAATGGTACAATTTTAAAGGGAGTGCAGGAACAGAGAGACAATATGTACACAAATCTTTGAAGGTGGCAGGACAAGTTGAGAAGGTTGTTAAAAAAGCATATGGACTCACCTCACCTCCTGACTCCCCAAAGCCTTTCCACTATCTACAAGGCACAAGTCAGGAGTGTGATGGAATACTCTCCACTTGCTTGGATAAGTGCAGCTCCAACAACACTCAAGAAGCTCGACACCATCCAGGACAAAGCAGCCCACTTGATTGACACCCCATCCACCACCCTAAACATTCACTCCCTTCACCACCGGTGCACCATGGCTGCAGTGTGTACCATCCACAGGATCCACTGCAACTCGCCAAGGCTTCTTCGACAGCACCTCCCAAACCCGCGACCTCTACCACCTAGAAGGACAAGAGCAGCAGGTACATGGGAAAAATACCACCACCTGCACATTCCCCTCCAAGTCACAAATCATCCCAACTTGGAAGTATATCGCCGTTCCTTCATCGTCGCTGGGTCAAAATCCTGGAACTCCCTTCCTAACAGCACTGTGGGAGAACCTTCACCACACGGACTGCAGCGGTTCAAGAAGGCGGCTCACCACCACCTTCTCAAGGGCAATTAGGGATGGGCAAAAAATGCTGGCCTCGCCAGCGACGCCCACATCCCATGAGTGAATAAAAAAAAAGAAAATTGTATAAATACTTGAAGGGAAAGAATTTGCAGGGCTATAGAGCATACTTATTAGCTCATATTTTTCCAAGGGCCAATTTATTTTTCCCGGATTATTGTCTGTAAAAGTATCCTCACCGCTGATGTTGGGCTGATTGGCCTCTAATTGTCGAGTTTATCCTCTCCCCTTTTTTGAACAGGGATGTAACATTTGCAATCCTCCAGTCCTCTGGCACTGCCCCCATATCGAATGTAATAGAGCAGGGGAGTGGGAATAATTGGATAGCTCTTTCAAAGAGCCGGCACAGGCACAATGGGCTGAATGGCCTCCTTCTGTGCTGTATCATATGATACTATGATACTATAATTCTATGAAACATCAATAAGAGAGATGGAAAAGCAATTAGCATTTTTTTAACAAAATGCAATTAGCACCAAACTAAGGACTCGAGCAGCATGTAGAGCCAAAATATAACAAGGTTATGTGTTGCAGTGCCTGTACACTGTGAGTGTGTGCCGCACAGAGGAGAGAATGGACGGCAACTTGAGTAAGAAAATACTTATCGGAGGATATTTGTGAACATATTTACAGCAAAAGCAAGGATGTCTCCTCCCAAATGATTTTGTTACCTACTTTGATTTTTGTCCCACAGATTCCTGCCCTCTGCTGCTGACTATAGTCCCACAGGTGGCAATGCCCTCCAGTGCCAAGTCACGATTAGTTTAGCTGGCGTTAAGCTATTCAAACGCAGAGGGCATCTTGGCTAAGCCTGATCTCACCCTTACCCTCTCCCTCACCTAGCCATCCAAACACATCCAGCAGGAGATTTTAGAAAGCAATCAAAAATAGGGATCCTGGCTGGTATATTATCCCTCTCCCTGTTTCAATTGTAGTGCCCTAACTGTTACCCTAACTGAGGTCAGCTAACTCAGCTCAAACCTCGCATCATCCTGTCTGAGGTTCAGTTCCTCATTAGATAACTTACTTGTGTCATCAGGTACTGTTTGTTTCTTATTTTATGCTCTTTCAAGTCTCCCTACTTCTGATTCCACCTTTCTCCAGCCAGTACAATGGGGTAATCTAGGTCTTCAAAGTCCCCGTGCCTGTATCAGGGCTGGCCTGAGATTACCGGACTAGTGACCAAATTTCCAAAAAGCAAGCCTTCATCAATCTATCCTCACTGTGAAATTAAACACCACGTTCGTCCGTAAACTCGAGCTCATCCAAAACTCTGCTGCCCGTATCCTAACTCGCACCAAGTCCCGTTCACCCATCACCCCAGTGCTCGCTGGCCTATATTGGCTCCCAGTGCGGCAAAGCCTCGATTTTAAAATTCTCATCCTTGTTTTCAAATCCCTCCAAGGCCTCGTCCCTCCCTCTCTCTGTAACCTCCTCCAGCCCTACAACCCTCCGCGATCTCTGCGCTCCTCCAATTCTGGCCTCTTGCGCATCCCCGATTTTCATCGTTCCATCATTGGCGGCCGTGCCTTCAGCTGCCTAGGCCCTAAGCTCTGGAATTCCCTCCCTAAACCTCTCTGGATCTCGACCTCCCTCTCCAACTCCCTCTCCTCCTTTAAGATGCTCTTTAAAACCTACCTCTGACCAAGCTTTTGGTCACCTGTCCTAATATCTCCTTATGTGGCTCAGTGTCAAATTTTGTTTGATAATCGCTCCTGTGAAGCACCTTGGGATGTATTACTATGTTAAAGGCGCTGTATAAATGGAAGTTGTTGTAATCCATCTAAAAGCAAAATTCAGTATATAACGAAGGGTCAACCAAATATCTTGCCAATCAAAGCTTGGGATCAAGTGTGTGATCCAACACCATTGCACCAGCTATTAAGCCGACCACAAATCAAACTTCGAAATATTAAAATTCTCCTCAGCTTTGAAGCATTCAACTGATTATGAGATCTGCAAAAATAGACTCCATCTATATAATTATCACAATTAATTCTCATTGAAGTAAGTAAACAGGATACTTGACTATTCCATAAAGGCCCATAATTACATGAGACCCACAGAAAAGCACCATTAACCTCCAGCTTGAATACACAGGGAACATAATGGGGAATTAATAGAGGGACGAGAATAATCTCAGATTTGCAGTATACATAAAACTGAAATATTATGAAATTTCAAAGCGATGATTTATATCAATTACAGACGCAAAATTTAACAAATTTGCCTGATAGTTTGGAACTTTTAGACCTGCCGCAGAATGTTTTGTAGCTGATAGAACAGTTTGAACGCTTGAATGCGGAAAGTTGGAAAGCAGTGCCTCGATGTAAAGACTGAGCTGAAACATCGCTACCAGAGGCAGAATATAGGGTTACTGTAATAACTGGTAACAGTATATCACCTCATCAAAGGACAATTAAATCATCCCTTCAGCTGCATTACAAAAATGACTTAATTGAAAAGAAAAGATTTGTTTCAATAACTATCTCCTTAAAATTGCAATTATATCAGTGATTAAAATCTGCCAGTGGTCTTTGAAATTGTAGCGCTCCTTAAGCATTCTTAAAGGGGCAGTGTGATTTGGTAAAACATTTTGCAAAACCTGAAAACAGAGGAAGCTGCAGTGACTTTTTTTTTATTCGTTCATGGGATGTGGGCATCGCTGGCAAGGCCAGCATTTATTGCCCAACCCTAATTGCCCTTGAGAAGGTGGTGGTGAGCCGCCTTCTTGAACCGCTGCAGTCCGTGTGGTGAAGGTTCTCCCACAGTGCTGTTAGGAAGGGAGTTCCAGGATTTTGACCCAGAGACGATGAAGGAAAGGCGATATATTTCCAAGTCGGGATGGTGTGTGATCTGGAGGGGAACGTGCAGGTGATGTTGTTCCCATGTGCCTGCTGCCCTTGTCCCTCTAGGTAGTAGAGGTCGCGGGTTTGGGAGGTGCTGTCGAACAAGCCTTGGCGAGTTGCTGCAGTGCATCCTGTGGATGGTACACACTGCAACCACAGTGCGCCGGTGGTGAAGGGAGTGAATGTTTAGGGTGGTGGATGGGGTGTCAATCAAGTGGGCTGCTTTGTCCTGGATGGTGTCGAGCTTCTTGAGTGTTGTTGGAGCTGCACTCATCCAGGCAAGTGGAGAGTATTCCATCACACTCCTGACTTGTGCCTTGCAGATGGTGGAAAGGCTTTGGGGAGTCAGGAGGTGAGTCACTCGCCGCAGAATACCCAGCCTCTGACCTGCTCTTGTAGCCACAGTATTTATGTGGCGTGTCCAGTTAAGTTTCTGGTCAATGGTGACCCCCAGGATGTTGATGGTGGGGGTTTCGGCGATGGTAATGACGTTGAATGTCAAGGGGAGATGGTGAGATTCTCTCTTGTTGGAAATGGTCATTGCCTGGCACTTGTCTGTGCGAATGTTACTTGCCACTTATCAGCCCAAGCCTGGATATTGTCCAGGTCTTGCTGCATGCGGGCTCGGACTGCTTCATTATCTGAGGGCTTGCGAATGGAACTGAACACTGTGCAATCATCAGCGAACATCCCCATTTCTGACTTTATGATGGAGAGAAGGTCATTGATGAAGCAGCTGAAGATGGTTGGGCCTAGCACACTGCCCTGAGGAACTCCTGCAGCGATGTCCTGGGGCTGAGATGATTGGCCTCCAACAACCACTACCATCTTCCTTTGTGCTAGGTATGACTCCAGCCACTGGAGAGCTTTCCCCGTTTCCCATTGACTTCAATTTTACTAGGGCTCCTTGGTGCCACACTCGGTCAAATGCTGCCTTGATGTCAAGGGCAGTCACTCTCACCTCACCTCTGGAATTCAGCTCTTTTGTCCATGTTTGGACCAAGGCTGTAATGAGGTCTGGAGCTGAGTGGTCCCGGCAGAACCCAAACTGAGCATCGGTGAGCAGGTTATTGGTGAGTAAGTGCTGCTTGATAGCACTGTCGACGACACCTTCCATCACTTTGCTGATGATTGAGAGTAGACTGATGGGGCGGTAATTGGCCGGATTGGATTTGTCCTGCTTTTTGTGGACTGGACGTACCTGGGCAATGTTCCACATTGTCGGGTAGATGCCAGTGTTGTAGCTGTGCTGGAACAGCTTGGCTAGAGGCGTGGCTAGTTCTGGAGCACAAGTCTTCAGCACTACAGCTGGGATGTTGTCGGGGCCCATAGCCTTTGCTGTTTCCAATGCACTGAGCCATTTCTTGATATCACGTGGAGTGAATCGAATTGGCCGAAGACTGGCTTCCGTGATGGTGGGGATATCGGGAGGAGGCCGAGATGGATCATCCACTCGGCACTTCTGGCTGAAGATGGTTGCGAACAATTCAGCCTTGTCTTTTGCACTCACATCCTGCAATTACCTCACTATACATGGGGTTCCCGACGCATCTCTTTCATACTTAGTTTTATCAATGAGCAAAGCATTCTCTCCTGGCCCTGGTATTGCTCTCGGCATACTCTGCAGGATTTACCAGAAGTGCACCCTGTGAAGAAGTAGAGAGTAGTGCCTGTAATTCAGGTTGTAGCGTGAATGTGATGGGTACGCTGAGGGAGAACCTCGAATTGGATGCATGCCCATTGAAAATTGGCTAATTTACAGCTAACTCTGTATAGTTTGGGAATCAAACCTTCTGATTTTACATAGAATCTACAGCGCAGAAACAGGCCATTCGGCCCACCTGGCCTATGCCGGTGTTTGTGCGCCACACAAATTGGTCTGACAGTTTGGCAGTTCCCACCCTACTTCATCTAACCCTATCAGCATATCCTTCTATTCCTCTCTCCCTCATGCGCTTATCTAGCTTCCCCTTAAATGCATCTATGCTATTGGCAATAAGTTCCACATTCTAACCACTCTCTGGGTAAAGAAGTTTCTCCTGAATTCCCTATTGGATTTATTGGTGACTATCTTATATTTATGGCCTCTGGTTTTGGTCTCCACCACAAGTGGAAACATCTTCTCTGTGTCTACCCTATCAAACTCCTTCATAATTTTGAAGACCTCAATCAGGTTACCTCTCAGCCTTCTTTCAAGAGCCCCAGTCTGTTCAATCATTTCTGATAAATATATCCTCTCAGTTCTGGTATCATATGGTTCATATCTGTGATATATATGTTATTATTTGGTATAGTGGTATATCAAATGGTGCTTTTATCCAGAATCCAGTTCAGTAAGGACTATACGTCGTACTGTTGCTTTAAACTCCTTCCAAGCAATAACAGATGTGGTTTGTGCCTGTTACAGATTTTGTTTGGGTAACTTCCATATCCAATGTGCGTGGGCATACAAATTGGCATTTTTTATAAGTAATAACACTTTATTAAAGAGTGGCGTACTGTAATAAGGATAGCATTGTGCCATTATAAAAGGCTTTTAATTGCAAAGCACCTGCTAAATAGCACTGTTACCCTCTCACTCTCAGCTTTTAGTAACATCAATCAGTTAGCAGTTATGGCCACTTATGTGGAATCATTTCGAAGGAGTGCTGGATTAGTTTGTATGTCACCATGACGTAAACTCAAACTGTGGATCTTATGCATAAAACTTCATGAACTGCATCTGTGTTTTTTTAGTTGGCAATGAGTTTTTTTTAGTTTTTTATGTGTGTGATTGTGAAAAACATTCCATTTAATGCCAGGACTATATTGGATTCTGGTCCATACCATTAGTGGGGTTTACTCGCTGGGTTTGGGGTATTGGTCCCTATGTCATGTTTTGCAAAGGTTAGAGTGCATGCAGGGATCAGCTCACAATACACCTCAGAACAAGGCAATGATGTTATACCCATCGCTGGACAATGACCAGAGTAGTTCTCCATTCCTGCTGCAAGCCACAGTGAAACCAACTAGGGAAACTGGAAATGAAGGAGGTCAAACTGGTCTCAGGTGGTGGCGTAAAGCAGGGGGATAGTGAATCGGCAGCCCATTTTATACTGGTCTCAGGCGGTGGTGTAAAGCAGGGGGTTAATGAATCGGCAGCCCGTTTTATACTGGTCTCAGGCGGTGGTGTAAAGCAGGGGGTTAATGAATCGGCAGCCCGTTTTATACTGGTCTCAGGCGATGGTGTAAAGCAGGGGGATAGTGAATCGGCAGCCTGTTTTATACTGGTCTCAGGCGGTGGTGTAAAGCAGGGGGATAGTGAATCGGCAGCCCGTTTTATACTGGTCTCAGGCGGTGGTGTAAAGCAGGGGGTTAATGAATCGGCAGCCTGTTTTATACTGGTCTCAGGCGGTGGTGTAAAGCAGGGGGATAGTGAATCGGCAGCCCGTTTTATACTGGTCTCAGGCGGTGGTGTAAAGCAGGGGGTTAATGAATCGGCAGCCCGTTTTATACTGGTCTCAGGCGGTGGTGTAAAGCAGGGGGATAGTGAATCGGCAGCCCGTTTTATACTGGTCTCAGGCGGTGGTGTAAAGCAGGGGGTTAATGAATCGGCAGCCCGTTTTATACTGGTCTCAGGCGGTGGTGTAAAGCAGGGGGTTAATGAATCGGCAGCCCGTTTTATACTGCACCCAATTTCCTTATCCAGAACGGGGAATTGGGCGTGATGTAAAATGGGCGGCCGATTCTCCACTGCCCAAGACAAATTTCACCCCAAAGACCTTAGATTCTTAACGCCTTTCATATCGTCAGGACATCTTAAAGCATTTCACAGCCAATGGATTACTTTAGAAGTGTAGTCACTGTTGTTATGTAGGAAATATGGCATAAGAACATAAGAAAATAAGAAATAGGAGCAGGAGTAGGCCATACAGCCCCTCGAGCCTGCTCCGCCATTCAATCAGATCATGGCTGATCTTCAACCTCAACTCCACTTTCCTGCCCGATCCCCGTATCCATTGATTCCCTTTATCTATCTCAACGACTGAGCATCCACAGCCCTCTGGGTAGAGAATTCCAAAGATTCACAAACCTCTGAGTGAAGAAATTCCTCCTCATCTCAGTCTTAAATGGCCGACCCTTTATCCTGAGAACATGCCCCCTAGTTCTGGACCCTCCAGTTCTAGACTCTCTAGCCAGGGGAAACAATCTCTCAGCCTCTACCCTGTCAAGCCCCCTCAAAATCTTATATGTTTCAATGAGATCTCCTCTCATTCTTCTAAACTCCACAGAGTATAGGCCCATTCTACTCAACCTCTCCTCATAGAACAACCCTCTTATTTCAGGAATTAATCAAGTGAACCTTAGTTGCACCACCTCTAAGGCAAGTATATCTTCCTTAGATAAGGAGACCAAAACTGTACACAGTACTCCAGGTGAGGTCTCACCAAAGCCCTGTACAATTGTAGTAAGACTTTCTTACTCTTGTACTTAAACCCCCTTCCAATAAAGACCAACATGCCATTTGCTTTCCTAATTGCTTGCTGTACCTGCATACTAACTTTCTGTGTTTCTTGTATGAGGACACCCAAGTCTCTCTGAACACCAACAATTAATAGTTTCTCACCATTTAAAAAATATTCTGCTTTTCTATTCTTCCTACCAAAGTGAATAACCTCACATTTTCCCCACATTATACTCCATCTGCCACCTTCTTGCCCATGATGGTGGCAGCCAATTTGTGTACAGCAAGGCCCCACAAACATCAATGATAGATAAAAAGCTAGGAACATAAGAACAGGAGTGGGCCATTCAGTCCCTCGAGCCTGTTCCACCATTCAATTAGATTATGGCTGATCTGTATCTCAACTCCATTTACCCGCCTTGGTTCTGTAACCCTTAATACCCTTACCTGACAAAAATCTATCAATCTTAGAGATCAATGAGATCAATAATCTGTTTTTTTCGGTGACATTGGTTGATGAAGGAGCATTGGCCAGGGCACCAGGAGAATTTCCTGCTCTTCTCCTAAAATTTCCATGGGATATTTTACATCCACTTAAACAGGCAGACGGGTTTAAAGTATCATCCGAAAGACAGTACCTCCGACAGTGCAGCACTCTCTCAATACTGCACTGAAGTGTCAGCCTGGACTATATGCTCAAGTCCTAGAGTAGGACTTGCTCTTCCCCTGGCCGCTGATTCCACTCATCCTTCTCTGTCACCCTTCGCTGGACCTGGTGGGATCGACTACTCAAGCTCCCACTGCTGCTCCCAATCTTGTATGTTCCTCACCTCCCAACAGCTGTTCCTCAGACCAGCTCCCTTATCTGCACTGGTCCTGTAGATCGACCTTTCACCCTCTGCTAACTCCCTGGGTTTTAGTGCTCTCGGACCTTGCATTTCACTCCCACTGCCCCTCACTCCTCTGCTGGTATATTGGATCTGCTGGTGTGCACTACTAACCACTGAGGCCACTACTCACCTCCGCAGGACCCTGGGATCAACCTACGTTGGCTCATGGTAAACTCGCCATGCCTCCTCGGCTCTCCATTTCCCACTGGGCAGCCTCCAGCAGTGCGCCCACTCACATTCTGCTTCTCAAACAGCTCCTGGACTCACTCACTCTCCACACCTGTCTCTGAAACATGGACATTGGTTCTCCAATGCTCCAAGTGTCTCCATCCTGTCTACAAGTCAACTTCATCTTGCCACAGGACATCTGATTTTTATTTTGGACTCTCTCGTATTATCTGCTCCCCGCTAGGACATGTCTCTCCTAATCTTTGCCATGCCAATGTAACCAGAATTTCCTCTGTGTCCATTCGCGTGAGCGCTTTGGTTACCGTTCCAGATCCGAGCCCATCACTTCCAGCTCCCTTCTTTTCCTCTTCTTTTGACCTCTCGGGCCCTTCTCTCCTGTCTCCTTCCCTTCCTGTTACCCATTCAGGTCATCTTTCGTTTCTCTTCTCTCGGGTACTTTGCCCCCAAAAATCGCTACCCCAATCTTTCACTATTCCTCCACTTTCCTACTTCTCTGCCGCCGTCCCAGGCTTGAATCCCCCTTGGATAAGTCCACAACCTCCCTCGTGCCTCTCTCAGCATTCACTGAGGGGCCCATCGAGGCACCCTATATAATCATAGCCAGAGCATTTCCAGCAATAGCTTTGCTTCCCATCCACGCAGCGTTACCTCTGGAGACCCCAAGGATCTTTCCTTGATGTTGTCTTCTTGCTCATCTACATGCAGCCCCTCTGCGACAGCATCTGAAAACATGGTGTCAGGTTCCACATGTACGCAGACAAGACTCAGCTCGACCTCTCCACCACCTCTCTCGACCCCTCCATTGCCTCAGATTTGTCACACTGCTTGTCCGACACCCAGTCGTGGATGAGCAGTAATTACCTTCAGTTAAACATAGGGAAGACCGAAGCCATTGTCTTCGGCCCCTGCCGTAATCTCTGCTCCCGAGCCACCAATTCCATCCCCCTCCCTGGCTACTGTCCGCGGCTGAACGAGACCGTTCACAACCTCAGTGTCCGATTTAAACCTGAGTTGAGCTTCTTTTTTATTCGTTCATGGAATGCGGGCGTCGTTGGCGAGGTCAGCATTTGTTCCCCATCCCTAATTGCCCTTGAGAAGGTGGTGGTGAGCCGCCTTCTTGAACCGCTGCAGTCCATGTGGTGACGGTTCTCCCACAGTGCTGTTAGGAAGGGAGTTCCAGGATTTTGACCCAGAGACGATGAAGGAACGGCGATATATTTCCAAGTCGGGATGGTGTGTGACTTGAAGGGGAACGTGCAGGTGGTGTTGTTCCCGTGTGCCTGCTGCCCTTGTCCTTCTAGGTGGTAGAAGTCGCGGGTTTGGGAGGTGCTGTCGAAGAAGCCTTGGCGAGTTGCTGCAGTGCATCCTGTGGATGGTACACATTGCAGCCACAGTGCGCCGGTGGTGAAGGGAGTGAATGTTTAGGGTGGTGGATGGGGTACCAATCAAACGGGCTGCTTTGCCCTGGATGATGTTGAGCTTCTTGAGTGTTGTTGGAGCTGCACTCATCCAGGCAAGTGGAGAGTATTCCATCACACTCCTGACGTGTTCCGTGCAGATGGAGGAAAGACTTTGGGGAGTCAGGAGGTGAGTCACTCGCCGCAGAATACCCAGCCTCTGACCTGCTCTCGTAGCCATATTATTTATGTCGCTGGTCCAGTTAAGTTTCTGGTCAATGGTGACCCCCAGGATGTTGATGGTGGAGGATTCGGCGATGGTAATGCCATTGAATGTCAAGGGGAGGTGGTTAGACTCTCTCTTGTTGGAGATGGTCATTGCCTGGCACTTGTCTGGCATGAATGTTGCTTGCCACTTATGAGCCCAAGCCTGGATGTTGTCCAGGTCTTGCTGCATGCTTCATTATCTGATGGGTTGCGAATCAAACTGAACACTGTGCAATCATCAGCGAACATCCCCATTTCTGACTTTATGATGGAGGGAAGGTCATTGATGAAGCAGCTGAAGATGGTTGGGCCTGGGACACTGCCCTGAGGAACTCCTGCAGCAATGTCCTGGGGCTGAGATGATTGGCCTCCAACAACCACTACCATCTTCCTTTGCGTTAGCTATGACCCCAGCCACTGGAGAATTTTCCCCTTGATTCCCATTGACTTCAATTTTACTAGGGCTCCTTGATGCCACACTCGGTCAAATGCTGCCTTGATGTCAAGGGCAGTCACTCTCACCTCACCTCTGGAATTCAGCTCTTTTGTCCATGTTTGGACCAAGGCTGCAATGAGGTCTGGAGCCGAGTGGTCCTGGCGGAACCCAAACTGAGCATCGGTGAGCAGGTTATTGGTGAGTGCCACTTGACAGCACTGTCGACGGAACCTTCCATCACTTTGCTGATGATTGAGAGTAGACTGATGGGGCGGTAAATGGCCGGATTGGATTTGTCCTGCTTTTTGTGGTCAGGACATACTTGGGCAATTTTCCACATTGTCGGGGAGATGCCAGTGTTATAGCGATACTGGAACAGCTTGGCTAGAGGCGCGGCTAGTTCTGGAACACAAGTCTTCAGCACTACAGCCGGGATGTTGTTGGGGCCCATAGCCTTTGCTGTATCCAGTGCAATCAGCCGTTTCTTGATATCATGTGTAGTGAACCGAATTGGCTGAAGACTGGCTTCTGTGATGGTGGGGATATCGGGAGGAGGCCGAGATGGATCATCCACTCGGCACTTCTGGCTGAAGATGGTTGCAAATGCTTCAGCCTTGTCTTTTGCACTCACTTGCTGGACTCCGCCATCATTGAGGATGGGCGTGTTTACAGAGCCTCCTCCTCCTATTAGTTAGGAACATAGGAACATAGGAACAGGAGTAGGCCATTCAGCCCCTCGTGTCTGCTCCGCCATTTGATAAGATCATGGCTGATCTGTGATCTAACTCCATATATCTGCCTTTGGCCCATATCCCTTAATACCTTTGGTTGCCAAAAAGCTATCTATCTCAAATTTAAATTTAGCAATTGAGTTGGTATCAATTGCTGTTTGCGGAAGAGAGTTCCAAACTTCTATAACCCTTTGTGTGTAGAAATGTTTTCTAATCTCACTCCTGAAAGGTCTGGCTCTAATTTTTAGACTGTGCCCCCGACTCCTAAAATCCCCAACCAGTGGAAATAGTTTCTCTCTCTCCACCCTATCTGTTCCCCTTAATATCTTATAAACTTCAATCAGATCACCCCTTAACCTTCTAAACTCCAGAGAATACAACCCCAATTTGTGTAATCTCTCCTCGTAACTTAACCCTTGAAGTCCAGGTATCATTCTAGTAAACCTACGCTGAACTCCCTCCAAGGCCAATATGTCCTTCCGAAGGTGCGGTGCCCAGAACTGCTCACAGTACTCCAGGTGCGGTCTAACCAGGGTTTTGTATTGCTGCAGCATAACTTCTGCCCCCTTGTACTCCAGTCCTCTGGATATAAAGGCCAGCATTCCATTAGCCTTATTGATTATTTTCTGCACCTGTTCATGACACTTCAATGATTTATGTACCTGAACCCCTAAGTCCCTTTGGACATCCACTGTTTTTAACTTTTTACCATTTAGAAAGTACCCTGTTCTATCCTTTTTTGATCCAAAGTGGATGACCTCACATTTGTCTACATTGAATTCCATTTGCCACAGTTTTGCCCATTCACCTAATCTATCAATATCGCTTTGTAATTTTATGTTTTCATCTACACTGCTTACAATGTCACCAATCTTTGTGTCATCGGCAAACTTAGATATGAGACTTTCTATGCCTTCATCTAAGTCGTTAATAAATATTAGATGTTGTCCAGGTCTTGCTGCATGCGGGTACGGACTGCTTCATTAGTTGCTTTGTGTTCAGTTGCAGACAGTGGTGGTAAATGCACACACTAACATTTTACAACTAGTGACATTTCTGTATGGCCATCTGGGAAATATTAGGATTTTTCTCTGTCACTTGTACCTTGCCTTTGGCCCTCGACATCTACCTCTTGAAAAAAACATTTGCTGTGACTGACGAAATGGAGTTGTCCTTCACAAACGGCCAGAACCTGGTAAAGTGGCTTTCTGTATAAGCAGTTGGTTAATAGAAAGGGCAGACTGTAGTATCCTCAATTCAGTACACACACAAATGCAATGCTGCTAACCTACTACCCGCCCTCCAAAATGACAGGTAATCCCTTGTTCCTGCTATAACAGGTGCGTGCACACTCGACTGCTCCTTTCTGAAAATTGTCAGGATGATGGGAGTACTGGCAAGGCAGCATTTATTTCCCATCCCTAGCTGACCTGAGATGGTGGTGTGAGGTCTTCTCCTTGAACCACTGCAGTCCATGTGGTGAAGGTGCTCCCACAGTGTTGTTAGGTAGGGAGTTCCAGGAAATTGACCGAGAGACAATGAAGGAACAGTGATACATGTCCAAGTCGGGATGGTGTGTGACTTGGAGGGGAACTTGGAGATGATGGTGTTCCCATGACATTGATGCTCTTGCCCTTGAGATTGGTGGAGGTAATAGGGGAGGGAGGTGCTGTCAAGTAAACTTTGTGAGTTGCTGCAGTACATCCTGTACATTGTGCATACTGCAATCCCAGTGCAGCAGTGATGGAGGGGGTGGATACTGAACCTGGCGACAGGGATACTAATCAGGCTTTGTCCTGGATAGTGTTGAGCTTCTAGAGTGTTGCTGTGGCTGCACCAGTTGGGTATCACGTCATCACACTCCTGACTTGAGCCTTGTAAATGTTGGACAGGTTGCATAAACTTGATTTGTATTCCCTTGAGTTTGGAAGGTTGAGGGGTGATCTAATCGAGGTGTTTAAAATGATAAAGTGATTCAATAGGGTAGATACAGAGAAACTATTTCCTCTTGTGGAACCCATAACGACAGGGCATAATCTTAAAATTAGAGCCAGGCCATTTAGGAGTGAAATCAAGAATCATTTTTTCACACAAAGGGTAGTGTAAATCTGGAACTCTCTCCCCCAAAAGGCAGTGGATGCTGGGGGTCAATGGCAGAGTGAAGAAAATCGGGGATGCACAAGAAGCAGGAGTTTTACAGTCAAGGCGACAGAAAGATATATTGGACAGTGTGTGAGACTTCTGAATTGTGATGGAGTGCGCACGTACATGAAGTTTTTCAAATATCATTAATGCGTGGTCACAATAAATCAAAGACCTGCTATTTTACAAGAGGAGCATCATACCATGCAAAATAGAACGTAGA